>NC_060121.1:500848741-501151771 GCF_021461395.2 Schistocerca americana
TGTACACGCCATCCAAGCTCTGTTTGACTCAATGCCCAGGCGTATCAAGGCTGTTACTACGGCCAGAGGTGGTTGTTCTGGGTACTGATTTCTCAGGATCTATGCACCCAAATTGCGTGAAAATGTCGTCACATGTCAGTTCTAGTATAATATATTTGTCCAGTGAATACCCGTTTATCATCTGCATTTCTTCTTTAATGGCCAGTAGTTTATTACCTTCGGTAATGTAACGCCAGAAATATATTTCCGTTGGCTATGGGATACCGGTGGTGTGGTGGAACATGCCGGCTGTATAGGAGGGTCGCACGGCTCCGAGGCGGGCTTCCCGCGCCGTGAGACAGTCGGCAGAGGAGTGACTGCCGCTGCGGCGCGGCGTGGGCGGGTCCCCGGCCGTGCCGTGCTGATAGCGGCGTTGTCGCGGGAATAGGCTTTGCTTGTCGGCGAGGCGTGAGCGCCGCGGACCACACACCGGCTGACAGCCGCGACACGCGCCGCCCCGCTCCCTGGCTGTTGCGTGCGCTCCTCCCTCCCGCCTCACCGTGCCGCCGTCGCACGGTAGGCCAACTTGCTCCAAAACCTGGCCAGAATGGGAAAAAAATATGCACGGTGGGCCAACTGGCTCCAAAACCTAGGCAGAAAAGAAGAAAAAAGACGCACGTTCCGACCTTAGTCTCGCGAAATCTTTTGTGGATGGCACTGGTGCATACTTGCCCAATGCTGCCGTGTTGTTACAGTCTGATGTCTGTCAGATACATGCCGTGGCAGTTGACGGTAAACAGTGAACAGGGCAGCGAGAAATTTTTCAAATACGGTTTGTGTAACCTGTTTAATATATGCCTAGTTGTCAGCATAAGATTAGGTGGACAGCACTTGTGGAGGTATGACGCATTTAACCGATTAATAACTACTTCCCATTATTTTCGTCTTTCTTCAGTTTACTCTCAATCCATATTATGTACTCATTAGGCTGCTCATTCCATTCAACACATCATGTAAGATTTATTCACTTCCAATGGAGATAGAGCTATGTCATCAGTGAATCTATTTATACCGCTAATAAGAATGACGAGGAACCGCCTTGCCGCGCGGGATTAGCCGAGCGGTCTGCGGTGCTGCAGTCATGGACTGTGCGGCTGGTCCCGGCGGAGATTCGAGTCCTCCCTCGGGCATGGGTGTGTGTGTTTTTCCTTAAGATAATTTAGGTTAAGTAGTGTGTAAGCTTAGGGACTGATGCCCATAGCAGTTACGTCCCATCACATTTTCACTCAAAAAATGGTTCAAATGGCTCTGAGCACTATGGGACTTATTATCTCAGGTCATCAGTCCCCTAGAACTTAGAACTACTTAAACCTATCTAACCTAAGGACATCACACACATCCATGCCCGAGGCAGGATTCGAACCTGCGACCGTAGCGGTCGTGCAGATCCAAACTGAAGCGCCTAGATCCACTCGGCCCCACCGGCCGGCGATTTTCACACACATTTGAACATTTTGAATGGCCTTCTCACTCCGTCAGGTTACCGTTCTTTTCTGGGGTCACTGAACGCATAAACAAAATTTTAAAGAAAAATGGTATTCAGACATGTTTCTTTAATCAAAACAAAATAAAAGACTTTTTCCGACGGAAAACGGATGCACCTGATTACCTCCACAATGCAGGCGTCTATCAAGTGTCATGTGGCTGCGGCAAAGTGTATATTTACCATCAACAATAATATGTATACATCTCAACCCACCTCCTTATTTGATTAGTGGGTCTTACTTGCTATTGTTAGTTACAATTAGCAGCTAATTACAATATACTAAGTCGTGAGCTACAGCTATAATCTAATTTCAATGGGCAGCTATATTTATTTATTTTAACTCCTAAGATTTTTTAACTAAACCTACATTCTACTTCCTGCAGCGTCACAGATGTGTCAGCAATGTACAAACCTACTTTATTGCCTTGCCCATCGAGCTAATCCCGATGGGCGTGCCCCTGACACTAGGCAGGCCAGGATGTTAATCACTGCAGGTTCCTAAATCTAGATTTCTAGTCTAATTCCTACTAACTAGTTCTAACCTACGTCATCTCCAGTGTATTGTCAAATCCAGGTTATTTTTAGTCTCCACTCTCCCTAATCCCGTACGTGGCGGATTCCAGACTAAAGGGTCGGCCTATCCACGCACAGGCGGTATGGAAGTAGGGCACGTATTTGTCGTAATCTGTGCTTCTTAGTTTTGTTCCCTCAAGTATTCTCTCAACACTTTCTGTGATACCTCGTTGGAAAGTCTGTTCAGTGTTTGGAAGATGTCTTCTTGTCTTATCAGGTGGTAAGTGTCATGGTCGGGTAGTTGGTCACGTGGTGTAGAAGCAACATCATTGAAGAGGGGGCACTCGTATATCACATGATCTGGAGTGCCCTCCGGTTCACCACATTCACACGCGGGTGTGGCCCTTTTCCCGAACCGACATAAGTATGCCGGGTAAGGTCCATGTACACTGAGAAAATGGATTAGTCCTCTGTTGGGTTCAAAGTACTTCATTCTTAGCCGTTCCCTGATGCTTGGTATTAACTGATGTGTCCTGCGCCCTGTTTCATCCGCGTCCCACAGTTCTTGCCATAATTCTACTCCCCTTTGCCGAATCTCACCCTTGTCCCCTGCCCCAATGCCTAAGATCTCCTCTATTTTTGTTATATTTCCCTTCTTAATCCAGAACCATGCAGCCTGCTCCCTGATTTTGATGTCCAAGGGGCAAAGCCCCATTATGACTAGTAGTGCTCCCCCTGGTGTTGTTCTGTAAGCCCCTACCGATCTAAGAATCATATTCCTCTGAACCCTTCTCACTGTCATGGCGGGCACCACCCACGTGAGCCTGTGTGCCCAGACTCCCGAGCCGTAACCCACTATCGATGTTAATATACTGTTATGATAAAACTTTATAAGATGAGGTGGAAGATGAAATCTTTTATGTCCTATGGATATAAGGTTGTTCAGTGTTTGGAGGGCTTTCTGGGTTACGGTTTCTATGTGTTTCCCAAAATTCCACTTCTCATCAATGATGATGCCTAAGTATCGTGCGTCACGTCTCCGAAGAACCGGCGAGCGCTCGATTCGTACAGTCGGATAACGGATTAATTGTCCCTTCAATAGTAAGTAGGTGGACTTACTTGGTGACACCGTCATTTTGGTGTTTTGGCACCATAGTTGTAACTTGTTTAGGGCACTCTCTATTTTAGGTTCAATGTCTTCGCGCCTACGGCCGCCGACCAACAGGAGGAGGTCATCTGCATAGGCTATCACCTCTAGCACTTCTTCACTTTGTTGTAGGGTGTCTAGTAAAGGCTCCATGTGGATGTCCCAAAACAGGGGCCCTAGCACGGAACCCTGAGGACAACCCTTTGTTATAGATTTTCCAATGCTCTTGCTAGAAGATGATAGCCAGACCTCCTGTTCCTCGCAATAGCTCCTCAGACAACCATATAGCGGCCCTGGGCACTCCTTCTCCCGCAAGAAGGAGAAGAGCGAAGGCCACCACAGGTTATTGAAGGCGCCACTGATGTCAACCATGATGCCCACCACATACTTATATGGGATAGAGCCACAGACCTCAGCAGCCAGGGCGATTGCATCAGATGTCGATCGCCCAGGCCTGAAGCCGAACTGCCTGTCGCTCACCCCACGCAGCACTCTGTGTGCAGCCAGTCTGTCGGCTAGTAGCTTTTCTAATATTTTCCCTAGTATGTTAATCAAACAGATTGGTCTGTAGGATTTTACATTTGTTGGATCTTTGTCTAACCCTTTCCGAATAATGACTACATTCGCAGACTTCCACACCCTTGGAATTTTTTGTTGTATCAGACATTCGTTGTATAGGTGAGTGAGTGGTGCAGTTAGCTGGGGAGCTAGGAATTGCACCACCTCAGCTACAATGCCGTCTGGCCCGGGAGCTTTACCCCTTTTAAGTGATTTTATGTGTGCAGCCACCTCTTCCTCCGAGAAAGGGTAGACTGCCGTATTGTTGGTGTATTCATTGAGGTTGTCTTGTCTTAGTTGTTGTTGCTGATCTGATTCCCCATCCGCGCTATCATCAGGCAGCAGGGACCGGAGGAGGATCTCAGCAGTTTCCTGCCAGGATTCCGCCATCCTGTCCCCGTGCCTGACTGTTGATAATTCCAGTGGAGAGCGGATCTTTTCTCGTACTAATTTATACGGTGTACCCCAGGGGTCCAATGCCAATTGGCTCTGGACGAAATTTTCCCAACTTTGTATTCTAACAGCCTGGAGTTCTTTCTGAAAATGAATTTTAGCCTCCCGATACTGCATCAGCCATCTTTGCCGTTCCGGCCAGACGACACTGCGCTGGTAGTATCTTCTCAACCTTCTAACAGACCGGCGCATATCCTCAAGTTCGGGCGACCATGGTGATGGAGAGGCTGCTATGGCCTTCCTCCTGGTCGGTACGGCAGCTTTCACCGCGTTAGTTATTGCATTGGTCAGTTCTTCTGCTCGGTCGTTTACGTCTATGTCAAAGTCTGCGCCACCTTCTGGCAAGGCAGGAATGACGCACTCCCTTACTAGTCGTTCCCAATCGGCCCTTCTGTAATTAAACTGCATCTCCCACCCCATGGCCCAGCGGGACCCTCTTCCACCCACAATGAGTGTGATTAGGTTGTGGTCACTTGTAGTGTATATAGGTGAAACGAGAAGAACTGTTAAAGAACGCCTTAAGGAACACGAACGGCACATGCGGCTAAAACAAAGTGCAAAATCGGCAGTAGCGGAACATCACGAGAACTGTGGCTCTGACATCGATTTTAATAACGTACGTGTACTGGTTAAAGAAACAAACATTTATAGAAGAAAGGTCCGAGAAGTGGTTGAAATTTCTAAGAATGGATCTAATTTCAATAGAGAGGACGGCTATAGGCTTCCGGCATCGTGGCTCCCCGCCATCAAGGAAGTAAATACGCGGCCGCGGTGTAAACAACGCACTCTAAGTCACTTCGGCGGACAATAATATTCCCCCTCTCTTGCTCTGTCCGTTCCGAATTTAGCCACTGATGACGACCAACCAATAGCGGTAGCAGGCATTCCAACCAATAACCCTTCTCCAGCATAAGTGTGAAATAGTGCCTTTCTGCTCAATGACGATGACCGCTAATGGTATCCGCCAATGGTATCTTCTGCATTAGCCTATGACTATGGCCCACCAATGGTACCCACATGAATTTTAACCAATACTATCTCTAATCCAGCACGAACGCCAGAAAACTCCCCCTTTATAAGTGGACGCAACACTCGTCTCTGACAGTGTTCTAGCAGTAGTGGACACCAAAAGATCCTGAGGAAGATCCCAGCAGAGGGGTCGAAACTTCGAACATTTTAGAAGAAACACGACGCGGCCTAATAACCCAGAAGATTTTAACTTCAGTGACAACGGCCACGAAAGCCTGCAGACTTACTTATACTTCATATCCTTTCACCATGAATTTTATTTGGATTCTTGAACCTTGTGGATAGATTTGACAGTCTCTAACAAGAAAATTAGGATTGTGTCAGTATAATCGCATTGTGAAGGGACAGATCAAGTTAAGATGGATAGTTTTTATGACGCACTCAGTGACGTAGTTGTTGGAGTAAAGGACAAGGACAGTGTTCTGCTCATGGGTGATTTTAATGCCAGGGTTGGAAATCGAACTGAAGGGTATGAAAAGGTTATGGGTAAATTTGGAGAGGATATGGAGGCTGACAGGAACGGGAAACAACTCTTGGATTTCTGTGCCTTTTTTAAACATAAGAACATTCACCGGTATACTTGGGAAGGCAGGGGAACCAGATCTGTCATTGATTATATAATAACAGATCAGGAATTCAGGAAGGCTGTGAGGGATACACGTGTATCCAGGGGATTCTTTGATGACACTGATCACTATTTAATCTGCAGTGAAATCGGTATTGTGAGGCCGAAAGTGCAGCAGGTCAGGTCCATATGTAGGAGGATAAGAGTGGAGAAACTTCAGGATAAGGAAATCAGGTACAAGTACATAACAGTGATCTCAGAAAGGTACCAGTTAGTTGAATGTAGTCCATTACAGTCATTGGAAAAGGAATGGACAAGGTACAGGAACACAGTACTAGAAGTGGCTAAAGAATGTCTTGGAACAGTAGTGTGTAAAGGTAGGATGAAGCAAACAGCTTGGTGGAATGACACAGTCAAGGCAGCCTGTAAAAGGCAAAAGATGGCGTATCAAAAATGGCTACATACTAGAACTCAGGCAAACAGAGAAAGTTGTTGAAGAAAGAAACAAAACCAAAAACATAATTGCAGCATCCAAGAAGAAATCTAGGGAAGACTTTGGAAACAAGTTGGAGACTTTGGGTCAAGCTGCTGGGAAACCATTCTGGAATATAATTAGCAGTCTTCGAAAGGGAGATAAGAAGGAAATGACAAGTATTATGGACAGGTCAGGAAAACTGCTGGTGAATCCTGTTGATGCCTTGGGCAGATGGAGGGAATATTTTGAAGAGTTGCTCCATATAGGTGAAAATACGATCAGTAATGTTCCAGATTTCGATGTACAACGGGACAGAAATGATGATGGAAATAGGATCACATTTGAGGAAGTGGAGAAAATGGTCAATATGTTGCAGTGCAATAAAGCGGTTGGGGCGGATGAAATTAAGTCGGAACTCATCAAATACAGTGGAATGTTAGGTCTTAAATGGCTACACAGGATAATTGAAATGGCGTGGGAGTCAGGACAGGTTCCATCAGACTGGACGAAAGCAGTAATCACACCAATCTTTAAACATGGAAACAGAAAAGATTGTAACAACTACAGAGGTATCTCTTTGATCAGCGTTGTGGCTAAAATCTTCTCAGGTATTGTTGAAAGGAAAGTGCGAGTATTAGTTGAGGACAAATTGGATGAAAATCATTTTGGGTTTAGGCCTCTTAGAGGTTGTCAGGACCAGATCTTTAGCTTACGGCAAATAATGGAGAAGTGTTAAGAGTGGAACAGGGAATTGTATCTATGCTTTATAGATCTAGAAAAGGCATATGACCGGGTTCCTAGGAGGAAGTTATTGTCTGTTCTACGAGATTATGGAATAGGAGGCAAACTTTTGCAAGCAATTAAAGGTCTTTGCATAGATAGTCAGGCAGCAGTTAGAGTTGACGGTAAATTGAGTTCAAGGTTCAGAGTAGTTTCAGGGGTAAGACAAGGCTGCAACCTGTCTCCACTGCTGTTCATATTATTTATGGATCATATGTTGAAAATGGCTGGGTGATATTAAGATATGTGAACACAAAACAAGCAGTCTCGCATATGCGGATGACTTAGTTGTGATGGCAGATTCGATTGAAAGTTTGCAAAGTAATATTTCAGAGCTTGATCAGAAATGAAAGGACTATGGTATGAAGATTAACATCTCCAAAACGAAAGTAATGACAGTGGGAAAGAGATATAAACGGATTGAATGCCAAATAGGAGGAACAAAGTTAGAACAGGTAGACAGTTTCAAGTACTTAGGATGCATATTCTCACAGGATGGCAACATAGTGAAAGAACTGGAAGCGAGGTGTAGCAAAGCTAATGCAGTGAGCGCTCAGCTACGATCTACTCTCTTCTGCAAGAAGGAAGTCAGTACCAAGACTAAGTTATCTGTGCACCGTTCAATCTTTCGACCAACTTTGTTGTATGGGAGCGAAAGCTGGGTGGATTCAGGTTACCTTATCAATAAGATTGAGGTTACGGATATAAAAGTAGCTAGGATGATTGCAGGTACTAGTAGATGGGAACAATGGCAGGAGGGTGTCCACAATGAGGAAATCAAAGAAAAACTGGGAATGAACTCTATAGATGTAGCAGTCAGGGCGAACATTCTTAGATGATGTGGGCATGTTACACGCATGGGAGAAGCAAGGTTAACCAAGAGACTCATTGGTTCAGCAGTAGAGGGTAGGAGGAGTCGGGGCAGACCAAGGAGAAGGTACCTGGATTCGGTTAAGAATGATTTAGAAGTAATAGGCTTAACATCAGAAGAGGCATCAATGTTAGCACTGAATAGGGGATCATGGAGGAATCTTATAAGGGGGACTATGCTCCAGACTGAACGCTGAAAGGCATAATCAGTCTTAAATGATGATGATGATGATGATCTTCAACCTTTCTTTTAATTCCGTCATTGCTTCTTCTATGTATAGACTAGACAGTAGGGGTGAATAACTACAACCCTGTCTTACACACTTTTTAAACCGAGCACTTTGTTGTTCTTCTTCCACTCTTATTTTCCCCTTTTGGTTCTTGCACATACTGTATAT
Source organism: Schistocerca americana (assembly GCF_021461395.2). Taxonomy (NCBI): domain Eukaryota; kingdom Metazoa; phylum Arthropoda; class Insecta; order Orthoptera; family Acrididae; genus Schistocerca; species Schistocerca americana. Next base: position 500,857,055 of record NC_060121.1, read on the forward strand.
TACCCGTCTCTCCCTATAGCTTACCCTTATTTTTCGCCCAGATGATTTTCTCTCAGAAAGACTTTCACTTTTAACTTTCGACTCTATCCTTTCCGGACCAAGTCCTTCACCTCAAATTGATACATTTACCCTTCCCCATTATGCTCAAAGTTTGTAACATCATCACGGTATTAACCTGTATAACCCTCTATATGGTGTACATGATTTTTGGAGGAGAAACTCTTTCCTTTTCTACTCATTACTTTGTTGTTTGTCAGATACATTGAAACGCGTCTATTTCAACCGTCTTTCATGCAATTACCACTGGTAATGATTATCTTGGCTTCATCTAGTTCAGCAGATTGCATTTCTGCTACTTGCATATCATGTAGTAATGTCTGGGAGAATAATTGTGTAAAGAACCCGTTATATTGTTTTATTTCCATTTTTATTTCATATCAGCATCGTAAGTTACCCCTTACCCATAAACTAATCACTTTTAGCTCTGTGACGTATGAATTTGTGGTTAATTTTGAGTACATGTGCATTGGTCTGACTGACCAATAGCAAGTCGAACTTCTAAAGAGATCAGGAAAACCTACAGTCTCCAGTCCGCAGTTCGTATGGATTATTCGGGTTTTCTTCTGCTGACTTCGCTTCCCAGCTGTGGCGAGTGTTTCAGTTTTAATGTGTTCACAGGAGTAGCCATATCCCGTCTTTCCGATGACACGATCCTTTGCTAACAATAACGTCCAGAGAGTTTGTTAAGAAGTTAGTCCCCGCACACAAACATGATATTAAGATGATTTTTGCTTTGTAAATGATTGCTAAAATCCGAGGAAAGACTGCGTTTAGTTAATAAACGTTCATTCTCATGGAATATAGTTCTCTAGATTTTTTTGTCTACGAACATTGAACCATTCCTATCCACCTCCCTTGATTAGTGAGATTAGTTGTCCTGCTTGACCATTGTCATTGTAAATTATCAGTGAAATTCATTCCATGATCAGTCACCCTGAAGTAGTTCTGTCTAATTCCTATGCTCGTTGTAGATAATCTTTACGCGAAATCTCGTTATATCTTCTTACGGACTTCAGGCGATATTGCATTCGATGGAACTTACCAGTTGAGAGGCATTACCTGCTCTTGATAAGAAGCACAGTACCTGCATAAAGTCTACTAGATATGGCGAAAGATGTATCCCGTGTTTTCAATAGTACTAAAACTCATAATTGGACAGAATGAGAGGATCAATGGCTTTAATGCGTAAAGTTAAATCTGACAGAAAGAACTATGGGTATCTTTTAACATAATTAAGTAAGTGTTCCTAGGCAACTGTTTCATTATTGTTACATTTTTTACTAATTATTCTTATGTCACAATATTGCATAACTAAGACCGTTTTGCGGAAAGAATGATATAATTCTGTATGACATTTGTGAACGAAAATAAGAAAGATAAAGTGACTTTTTTATTGGTTTGCTTTGAAGCTTGCAATTCAACTAAGTAGAACCGTTGCTGAAATTATCTGTTTGGTGGACTCCAGCGAAACTGGAATGCCTTGAATACGTGCATCTAAAATTTAAGAAGCTTCTAGCCTTCGTTTTAGTACCAGTAGGATTTATATATTTTTGATTGATCTCGTAATCGGAAATGAACATATCGTTGTGAAACCTGTAAATGCTTATCAGACTGGGACTCGATCGTAAAATGCTCTAAGTACCGGACCTTTTCGGGAATGTCACAATATGAGAGTTTTATTGCCTCATACTTTATTTTATAAACATTACTCACCTTCTTTTCTGCTACTGTGTCTTCTAGGAATGTTTATAAAGCGCAGTAACAAAAAGTTCATGTACTAGAAAGGAATAATTTGCGGTCAGCCAACAGTCACCCCATCATTAATCAACCACTTCTTGCGATAAGAGGTGCATAGGGAGCTTTCAACAAAATTACAAATCATATGATTTTATAGCAAGAGTGTAACACACTTAAGTTAATAACACTTAACTTTACATTTACAGATAGAACGTTTTCATCGTCACGTCTGTAACGGGTAGGAAGTTATAACAAAAGAGGTCATCAGACTGATAGCCGTGAATAACCGCGTTACGTACCATATAACTACACCAGTGGCAGTTGTTAATAATTAATTCGATTGTTACGCTGTTCGACTTTGGACGTTTCATCCATTAATTGTGTACCGTGATTGACCTGTCTTAAAGCGCCCAGCGATATATCGATTACGTCGACTACCGAGATTGGCTCATTCATTCCGTGACTCGCAAGTGATTAATTATGACTAAGTGGACTGTTCGCTTAAACCGAATAGAGCTGAGAGATTAATTCGCTCTCTGTGGGAAAGAAAGACGACAAGCGTGAGGAGGGACAAATGAAATTCTGAGCTATGGACGCTACAAAATGAGAACACCTTATTAGAAATGCGCTCTTATATGGGCAACAGAAATTATAGTTCGTTGTTTTGCTGCAGGATGCTATTTCCTTCGACATATGGACAAGAAAAGAAAGAAGATGAGGAAGAAACAACTACAGTTATTAGATGTCGCGCTGAGTGTATGTGAGGAAAGCGATTAAGTTTCATTGCTCTTCAATTACTTAGCAGTGAAAAAGTTATGTGAATGAGACTGCTGCAGTGATGTGTGTAATGCAAGCAATTTACATTCTGCTTCTAGACTCTTCTCAACAGATGGCGCTCACGATGACACATCCAGCGCAATGTTTTTAACCACTGTGCTTCATTCGTTGGATGCTCAATACAAGTAAATTCTATAATTTCTTCACGTATTTCCGATATATGGAACAACGGCTGACTGACAAATTTATGATCATAATGACGATAGGCGCTAAGATCTGTAATTGTTTCAACACAACTGTGAACCTGTTGACTATAGGACCTGACAATTTCAAAAAGCTGCTTTGCATTGTATATATAGCAACTTTTGACTTCAGTTAACGGTACTGGTAGATTATAATTGTCAGTAATAAAATTTTGCTCCATTTATTGACAGTAATAAACCCAGTGGTAACAGTAGTAAAAAGTAATTGCGCTAAAGAATATGAATAATTATTGAAGAGAGACTACACGAAATGGTCAGTCGTGTAATACAGTCGCAATTACTTTGAAAGGCGCTCACTGTTCGATGCTGAATATTAGTGATAGACCTTATGAGGACAAAATAAAACTACTGGCATTGGCAGTGTTAGACTGCGTTGTTTTTTAGCGAAATAAGATCGTTACGAAACAATTACCGCAAGCTTAATGAACACACTGTTTTTCAGGCAAATAGTTTCATTCACATACCATCAGCATTAACATTATATATCGAAGTCAAACATGACCAGTCACTGATTGTGTTAGACTGTGTATTAAAGATCTGAGACAATATCCGAATAATACAAAATAACTTCATAAATCCCGAAGAATCACCCAGTACAACCTGTGTCATGGTGTAAATACGCTTGTATGAAGTAGTTATCACTTTAGTAGCTGGAGAATCTTTGGCATGCAAACAACTGCATCGAGAGTCTTAAGTTTTCGCTCTTGTGCCCTGTGTACCAGAGAAACACATATTCGCACAGTATGTAAGTAAAGATAGCACTGAGATTATTCAGATGTAAAACAGACATAATGGTGTCCATAATCATACATTATCCCGGGAAGGGATGTTGACGTTGGAGTATAGGCGGCTTGTTGCCAACGTGCAAAAGCTACAGGACATGTCAGCATGACTCCGATAACATTCACTAAACTCGGCATATTGTTTACAGCAGTGGTTCTTGAAATGTAAGTCCCAAAACTTTTCCTTTGCTTGGGATGCATTGTTGATTTTCCTACAATGAATAAATATTTCCATTTCTTCTAGTATATTTAGAGCTTAAAAGTATATGCTCTGTATCAAATTACAATCATTTGTTTCTTTCTTATATACAGTCCGGACATTAATGCGATCACTGCCTGTTTCGACGTGAACGTACAATCATCACTCACAGACGGCAAGTGTCGTAATGCTACAACTGAGCGAGATACCTGACGATATGATATTGTAATGCCTGTGTTATTCTGAATTACGACGTGATGATTCTTCGGACATGTATGTATGTCCGAAGGAACAGGCACTGCGGCGATAACAAGAAATGTATTTGCAGTTGCGAATATGGACAACCATCAGCTGTACAGGGTGCATCAAAACGAATCATCCGATTTTAAAAAATCATAGCTGTTATGTTATTTGAGATATGTGCGTGAACAACGTACTGTTGGAAAGATCAAACTCTCGAGTTTTACATATTTCCCGCTAGATTGCAGCAGTGTGCGCCCTCTTCAGTTCTAGTAAAAATGGTGTCGGGAAGCGTTATATGTTCTGCCTTTTGCACAGTAATAACTCTTCAGCGTGACTTTCGCAATGGGTATGGGGGAGCCCTCCTATACCACAGAGCATTAGACGACGGCATGAACAATTTAGAGAAATAGGTTGTTTGTGTAAAGGAAAATCGCAGGGGCGTCCGTGAGTGTCTTGACACAGACGTCGAAGGCATGCGCTATAGTTTCACGAGTCCGCAGAAACCCATTCGCCGTGCAGCTCGACAGCTCAACATGCTCCCGGTGTCCTTCTGGCTTGTGTTGAAGCACGTACCTTGATATGCTTGACATCTTCCTTTTCCCACAGTTGGAAACTGATTCGAACGACTTCATTTACCAACAGGATGGGGCACCGCCACACCGGCATCTGTAAGTTCCAGAATTTTTAAATCAAAGGATTACTGAACGATGAATTGGTGCCGGCCGCGGTGGTCTCGCGGTTCTAGGCGCGCAGTCCGGAACCGCGCGACTGCTACGGTCGCAGGTTCGAATCCTGCCTCGGGCATGGATGTGTGTGATGTCCTTAGGTTAGTTAGGTTTACGTAGTTCTAAGTTCTAAGGGACTGATAACCACAGCTGTTAAGTCCCATAGTGCTCAGAGCCATTTTTTGATGAATTGGTTGCACTGGATCAAATGATTCAGCCTTACATTACTGGCCTCCAAGGTGACCGGACTTGACTATATGTGATTATTTCCTGTGGGAGGTTATAAAAAGACTGTTTAGGTGCCTCCGCTACCAACAACAATGAATGAACTGAGACATTACATGACAGCAGCTGTGGAGGCTGGAGTGTGGGAACAATCTGATTACCGCATTGACATACACCGTGCATCTGAAAGGGGGGGGAGGGTTATTGAGTGCCTATGAAAAGTGATGAAAAAAAAAACTTTTTGATTTTCCCGTTCATCAAAAAGCAAAATTCATTGTATACGTTTATTAGTTTCAGAAATTCAGACTTGCGAAATCGGATGATTCTTTTTGATACACCCTGTATAATTGAATGACGACGATGAAAATTTTGCCGGGCTGGCACTCGAACCTTGAGGTACCACTTGTCGCGAGCGGTCGCATTACTATTTTTATACTGTTTTTTTAGTAAGCTGTCACTTTACCATATTTTAAATTTTTCTTGCAAAAAAGGAATGTTTGGGGAAAGCATGCAACTGGCTCACACATTATGTGTGATCATCATCAAAATAATTAAGATCAAATAGAATGCCCTGCAGGCGAAAAATAATTATGTGCAATTAGCATCAATAGCAAACAAAACATAAATGGAATTAAAAAGATCCTCCTAGCGAAACAAAAAAAAAGGCTTCCGCACGCAGCCAACTTCTGGGTAGATGCACTCAGCATCGTAAGTCAATCAGGCATGTTCTGGTCAAGTCTTTGAAAAGAAATTCCATTTTGTTGGCGCACTGGCCCGATTCTTCGTATTACTCACAACAGTCAAATTAAAATCACCTTCTCTGTCCATCCCGGCTGCAGGGGGAAGGGGGAGAAATGGGGGGGGGGGGGGGGAGTTGTCGAAAAGGCACTACCCAAAAAGTTAGCAAAGTATTGATGGTATGATGACTGCACATGAGAAAGGTAAAGCGATCTTGCAGGAATGACCAAAAATCGGGAACACTCTTTTCTCCTTAACGGAACAAGTAAGAGATCGATAGGTCTCTTATTCAGTTCACCATGTTGGTCTTCGTACATGGCAAATAAGTCTCATCTGGGAAAAGAAGTATCTTACGTGCAATGGCATGGGGTCTCCTCTGGGAAAAGAAGTGTCTTTGGTGCAGTGGCATGGGGAGCATCATGCAATGGACTTTTGATTTTTCATAGTTTCAAATTGTGCAATTCGTCCAGCGCAGAGGACAGGCCAAAGAGGCGTTTGATGCAAGTGCGTCGTGGATGTAGTTCAGGATGGAAGTGGTTCCGTGACGTTTGGCTCGTGACTTCTTGCCATGACTTGGTCCACACATTCAGTTATCGTAAAACCAAACCAGAATGTTTATTTCAATATACTCGGTGATCATACACGGAAGAGCAAAGGAAACTGGTACACCGGCCTAATATCATTTGGGGTCCCCGCGAGCACGCACAACTGCCGCAACACAACGTGGCATGACCTCGACTAATGCCTGAAGTAGTGCTGGAGGGAACTGACACCATGAATCTAGCAGGGCTGTCCATAAATCCGTAAGAGTTCGAAGGAGTGGAGATCTATTCTGAATAGTACGTTGCAAGGCATCCCAGATATGCTCCATAACGTTCATGTCTGGTGAGTTTTGCGGCCAGCGGGTATGTCTAAAGTGTACCTGGCGCCACTCTGTAGAAATTCTGGACATGTGGTTGTCACATTGATCTGCTGGAATTGCCCATGTTCGTCGGAATGCACAATGGACATGAGTGGAAGCAGGTGATCAGACCGGATGCTTACGTACGTGTCACCTGTCAGAATTTTATGTAGAAGTATCAGGGGTCCCATATCACTCCAACTGCACACGCCCCACACCGTTACAGTGCTTCCACCAGCTTGAACAGTCCCCTGCTGAATTGCAGGCTCCGTGGAATTATGACATTGTCTCCATACCAGTCCACGTCCATCCGCTCGAGACAATTTGAAATGAGACTCGTCCGACCAGGCAACATGTTTCCAGTCATCAACAGTCCAATGTCGGTGCTGACGGACTGACGCGTGGCGTAAACCGTTGTGTCGTGCAGTCATCAACGGTACGTGAGTGGGCCTTCGGCTCCGAAAGCCCATGTCGATGATGTTTCGTAGAACGGTTCGCATGCTGACACTTGTTGATGTCCCGGCATTGAAATCTGCAGCAATTTGCGGAGGGGTTGCACTTCTGTTACGTTGAACGATTCTTTTCAGTTGTCATAGGTCCCGTTCCTTTACCGGCCGCAGCGATGTCGAAGTTTGCGTTTTACCGGAGGCCCAATATTCACGGCACACTCGTGAAACTGTCGTACGGGAAAATTCCCACTTCATCGCTACCCCGGTGAAGCTGTGTTCTATCGCTAGTGTGCCGGCTGTAACATCGCGTTCAAACTCACTTTAATCTTGATAACCTTCCATTGCAGCAGCAGCAGCCGATCTAATAACTGCGCCAGACACATGTTGTCTTATATAGGCTTTGCCGACTGCAATGCTATATTCTACCTGTTTACATATCTCTCTATTTGGATACTCATGCCTGTACCAGTTTCTTTGGCCCTTCAATGTATATGACACCATTTTGATCCTGCAGCCACTATGAATCAAAACAGAAAAGAATTAAAGACAATAGTTGCCAGTGGCTATTTATTCATACCAACGGGTGAAGTTGAAAGTTTTTGCCACACCGGGATTCGAACCCAGCTTTCTTGCTTATTGGGCAGATGCAATGACCAATATGCCGCTGGCCGCTGATTACTCCTGGATTACTAGCCTGCCTAAGAAACTCATCTGCAGTGAAAACGTATTCTTTCTGTAACGAGGATGATTGGGACTTAGCAAAATTGTGTATTAAGTCTGGCAACCCTGTGTGGTTGAGATACTTCCTGGGATTTATCCTGTTAAATTCCTTTGATATTGTCCACTTGTTTCAATTAAATATTCTGAACAATTTTCATTTACGGTGTGTGATCTAACGATGAAATGCATATTTTTAGTCGAGGAAGGTCTTTCCACGCAGAAACTACAACTAATTTTGTCTTCATTGCGAATTACCTCTCTCAGCTCTCACTAGCACTATGATAGAGAGCAAACGCTACAGCAGATCTCTAGGTCGGTGGAAGTGAAGTCGTCCTCCACAGCTGACGTTACGTTTGTTCTGAGTTCTAATTTCACACGAGATGAGCATTTTAACTCTTAAGTGACAGCGCTACAGCGATTCGACTTGCTGAATGTGGCAAATAATTCACGTTAAAATTATCCCACATGACACGACTTCATTTCTTCGATAACACCCATCCCACGAAGGCACAAGTGACAGAGCTTCCTTCCTTTCCCTTTCTATTAAATCCAAAATCGCCACAAACCTATGCACTAATCTCCTTTTTCCTGGTAACTTTTGCCCGCAATATTAGATAACATAATTAGTATTCCTCACGTTATATGTTGTGAGAATACTGGTTACATGTTGCTCTTACTGCACTGTTCTTACATACTGTTCCTCCCAGATGAGGAGCACCTGGTAAAGAAACCTATATTTAATGTCCATTCGTGTCTGAAAAATAACGGCCATAGGTGACGATCTATAATCGCGGGAAGGCAGAAATTAAGAATTTTCTCGTCACTACAGTTCCACGCATACCGCTGCTGCTGAGAAAATTAGATACCTGGCGTTTATTTGTGCTTACATAATTATTGGATCAGGTGCGGGAATGGAATCACCATTCAACATATACATTACGTAATTTAAAGTTTGTTACTTCGGAATGGAATCTTATTTGACACCTTTCGTGGTTACTTAACAGGAACAAGAGTTTCTGGATAGCAGATCTAGTACAAAAATTTTCGTAATGTAAACTAAAGTTCAGTTGTGCTAACTGGTATTGGCTAGAAATGTATTACATCACACCTCTTTATGGTTGGTCAGCAATGACGATTAGTGTTCTGGTCGAGCCTCACAACATATGAGTAACTTAAATTTTTAGTTACTTTAAGTTTCACTTTGTGTTAGACAATAAGTACGGCAGATGGTTTTCGAACTGCACATAGATCAACGAGCCACCATGAAGATAGTGAAATTACTAGTGATTCGTTGCTGACGGTGAGGTTTCATGAGAGCGTTTGACTCTGTTAGTCATTTTTTATCTAAGTGATCAGTTCATTTATCAGTTAGTGCAAATGCACTCGCCAAGTGAACAACGGTTAATAGATGGTGCGTTAGAATTACAGTCATTATTTGTGTCAGATACTAATGATAGTGTTAGCACTTTGCAAATGTCACTTGTTTTAATGAATTTGTGTTTATAAGCGTTAAGACCTTACTCAGGTTATTTCCTGATGTTTGTAGTATCATGGTATTAATTTACACCTGGAGCAACTGCCACACAGAGCATTGTTTTCTAGTGGTCACCTGTGGTAACCATTTTGTGTAGTCAAGCGAAACGAGATTAGAGGATGTGAGCTGCACGCAAATCAGGCCAAATGCTATTCAGGTCTTTCGGATACTTTTGAGCAATATAGTACGTTGGCGTCAAAATTTAAAGCAACGAACCGCTTTTTCTCCGTCCTGTGCGTAATTAGCGATATAATCATACAAACTGTCAAAAGATGCCCGTACGATCCTGTTCTGCACGGAAAATGGCATTTCGGTTGACGGAGCACTACGCCAACGATGACGTCAGGACACCTATCAAACGGAGTGGCTTTTGCCGGGTAGTCCCACATCCACAGTCGTTGTGTACACAGTCACAGAGGGTGCACTGTGACACAAAGAACACGTCTACAAGACTCTCTGTGATGGAGGGCCATAGGAAGAGGGGAAGCAGGACAAACTCATGTGGTTCGATGGCTTAACGTGAATAGTTCTGTTGGTTCTCGGATGTGACAGCAACTTATAGAGACCGAAACTGTATCCTTAAGACCAGGACAGGGCCGACCACGAGTGACATCAGAAAGAGCCATCATTTGGCTGTAAAGGCACGACGGTGCCGCCTTAGTATTGCGCAGCAACTGCCATCTGAACTCGCAGCATCCATTGGACGTGTTGTATCGAGGCAAGCGGGATACAGAAGGCTTCGACAGAGCGGCTTTTATTGTCGGAGATCCGCTGTATGTGTGCCTCTGACGCGCAATCAGACAATGGCATATCTAGAGCGGAGTCGTCAATTTGCCACCTGGACAGTCGAACAGTGGGCCAATGTTCATTTCACAGGCGAATCCTGATTTGGTCTGGGGAGTGATTCTCGACGAATTCGCATCTGAAAGGAATGTGGAACACGATTTCGAGATCCGAACATTGTGGAAAGAGGCCATACCGAGGAAGATCGCTAATGATATGTGAAGGGAATATGATGACCACTCGAACATCTCATCATGAAATTTTACAGGTGAATCGGAATGGTTTAACAGCTTTCAGGTACCCTGACGAGGTTTTGGGACCTCATGTACGGTTGTTGCGAGTTGCTGTGATTCCTGACGTCGTACTGATGGACGATAATGCTCGACCTCATGGAGGCCTGCTTCCTCTCCCGACCTGAATCGCACAGACCATACCTGGGATGCACTAGATCGACCAACCAATCTCCAAGACTTGCGAGCAGCTCTGCAGGAAGAATGGGCGTTATTGCCTCAACATCACATTGATGAAGTTATTCACAGCATGCTCCGTCGTTGTCAGGTCTCTATTGCTGCTAGATGTGGTCACACCCCATAGTAGCACATTAACTAGTTGTCGAAATGTATATGCAAATCTGTTAAGTTGGTCTCTGTTCTGCATGCAGCAGGTGTTTACATTCTGTATTCTTTACATTGTTTCTACCCGCCAGGGTAGCCGAGAGCGCTAACGCGCTGCTTCCTGGACTCGGGTAGGCACACCGACCCCGGATCGAATCCACCCGGAGGATTAACGACGAGGGCCGATGTGCGAGCCAGCCTGGATGTGGTTTTTAGGCGGTTTCCCACATCCCGCTAGGTGAATACCAGGCTGGTCTCCATTTTCCGCCTCAGTTACACGGCTCGCAGACATCTGAACACTTTCGCATTATTCCATGGATTACACTCGACGCAGACATTTGTGGTACACTAATTCCGTCCCAGGGGGTACAGGGTGGCGGCAGGAAGGGCATCCGGCCACCCCTTAAACATTAACATGCCAAATCCGATTAACGATGGCTGTAACTGCGGGACAAGGCTCAAGCAATAGATAGAATAGAATTATTTACATTGTTTCTACTTTGCTGTCACCTATTTATACTGTTTTGTGGCAGACTAGACGCAACCTTGCAAAATTTCCGTTTGTTGCTTTAATATTGGACACCAGTGTAAATAATCCCATATGTCTACTTCTTTCGAAGGTGGAACCGAACTTTCGACAGGTTTTGTCCACTTGGGCCTATGAGCATATTCAAGTGATTGTAAGGATTTAACTTAAACTTGCTACACTCAAGATGCCACACAGTGACCGCAATCTACATTTACAATAAACATTACTGCTACACTATTCACTCCTTAAAACTAAAACTCGAAAGTCTTGGAATTCTCGGGACAGATATCTTGCCAGTATCGACATCGACAACAGGTAAAACTCGTCGAGATTCTCGATTCCCGTGACGGATGAAGTATCTACACTGACGGGAAAAAAATTACATCCCCAAGAGAGAACTGTGCAACGTAAGCAAAAGTTATCAGGCGTGTTTCTGCATCTGAAAGATAACGTCTGTTCGAATTTCGCACGAGTCGCATAAGATATGACCCTTGGCGGGAAAAGCAGAATGTAAGAACATTGAGAAAGGCGGAAAAGACAGGTAGCGTAAGAGGTGGAAAACTATCGACTGTATATATTGGGACTAAGTGAAATAAGATGGCCAGAATCTGGGGAAATTCAAACACAAAATGATAGAGTGCTGCTGTATAAAGGAAAAACAGGGGCAGATGCAATGCACAGGAATGGTGTAGGGCTCTTATGATTAAAAAAAACTGCAAAAAGAGTTTATTGGAAAGGAAACCAGTCTCAGACGGGATAAAAACGGCACCCTTTATAACAAATGTGCGAGGTATCACCGTAATTCAGTCCTGAAGTGGCTGAAGGAGAATTATTGTTGTTGTGGTCTTCGGTCTGAACACTAGTTTGATGCAGCTCTCCTTGCATTTCTATCCTGTGCGAGCCTCTTCACCTCCGAATAACTGCTGGAACCTACATGCTTCTGAATCTGCTTACTGTATCCATCTCTTGGTCCTGGTCTTCGATTTTTAAGCCCTCGCACTTTCCTCCTGTACGAAATTGGTGATACCATGAATGTGCTATACCAACCGATCCCTTCTTTTGTTCAGGTTGTGCCCCACATTTCTTGTCTCCCCAATCCTATTCAGTACCTCCTCATTAGTTAGATTTCGGAACCTTCTATTTTCTTTTTGTCTAAACTATTTATCGTCCATTTTTCACTTCCATACATGACTACACTTCAGACAAACACCTTCAGAAAGTACTTCATAACACTTACATCTATAGTCGATGTTAACAGACATCTCTTCCTCAAAAATGCTTTTCTTGCCATTGACAGTCTACATTTGAAATCGTCTCCACTTGGGACATCATCACTTATTTTGCTGCCCAAATAGCGAAACTCATCTACTAATTTCAGTGTCTAATTGTTGTTGTTATGGTCTTCAGTCCTGAGACTGGTTTGATGCAGCTCTCCATGCAACTCTATCCTGTGCAAGCCGCTTCATCTCCCAGTACCTACTGCAGCCTACATCCATCTGAATCTGCTTAGTGTATTCATCTCTTGGTCTCCCTCTACAATTTTTACCCTCCACGCTGCCCTCCAGTACTGAATTGGTGATCCCTTGATGCCTCAGAACATGTCCTACCATCCGATCCCTTCTTCTAGTCAAGTTGTGCCACAAACTCCTCCCCAATTCTATTCAATACCTCCTCATTAGTTACGTGATCTACCCATCTAATCTTCAGCATTCTTCTGTAGCACCACATTTCGAAACCTTCTATTCTATTCTTGTCTAAACTATTTATCGTCCACGTTTCACTTCCATACATGGCTACACTCCATACAAATACTTTCAGAAACGACTTCCTGACAATTAAATCTGTACTCGATGTTAACAAATTTCTTTTCTTCAGAAACGCTTTCCTTGCCATTGCCAGTCCACATTTTATATCCACTCTATTTCGACCATCATCAGTTATTTTGAAACTTCCTGGCAGATTAAAACTGTGTGCCCGACCGAGACTCGAACTCGGGACCTTTGCCTTTCGCGGGCAAGTGCTCCCGAAATAGCAAAACTCATTTACTACTTTAAGTGTCTCAATTCCTAATCTAATTCCCGCAGCATCACCCGATTTCATTCGACTACATTCCATTATCCTCGTTTTGCGTTTGTTGATGTTCATCTTATATCCTCCTTTCAAGACACATTCCGTTCAACTGCTCTTCCAAGTCCTTTGCTGTCTCTGACAGAATTACAATGTCATCGGCGAACCTCAAAGTTTTTATTTCTTCTCCATGGATTTTAATACCTACTCCGAACTTTCCTTTCGTTTCTTTTACTGCTTGCTCAATATACAGATTGAATAGCATCGGGGAGAGGCTACAACCCTGTCTCACTCCCTTCCCAACCACTGCTTCCCTTTCATGTCCCTCGACTCTTATAACTGCCATCTGCTTTCTGTACAAATTGTAAATAGCCTTTCGCTCCCTGTATATTACCCCTGCCACCTTCAGAATTTGAAAGAGAGTATTCCGGTCAGCATTGTCAAAAGCTTTCTCTAAGTCTACAAATGCTAGAAACGTAGGTTTGCCTTTCTTTAATCTTTCTTCTAAGATATGTCGTAGGGTCAGTATTGCCTCACGTGTTCCAACATTTCTACGGAATCCAAACTGATCCTCCCCGAGATCGGCTTCTACCAATTTTTCCATTCGTCTGTAAAGTTATTCGCGTTTGTATTTTGCAGCTGTGACTTATTAAACTGATAGTTCGGTAATTTTCACATCTGTCAACACCTGCTTTCTTTGGGATTGGAATAATTATATTCTTCTTGAAGTCTGAGGGAATTTCGCCTGTCTCATACATCTTGCTCACCAGATGGTAGATTTTTGTGAGGACTGGCTCTCCCAAGGCCGTCAGTAGTTCTAATGGAATGTTGTCTACTCCCGGAGCCTTGTTTGTCCTCAAGAACATCGCCCCTGTATAGACCCTCTATATACTCCTTTCACCTATCTGCTTTCTCTTCTTTGCTCAGAACTGGGTTTCCATCGGAGCTCTTGATATTCATGCACGTGGTTCTCTTTTCTCCAAAGGTCTCTCTCATTTTCCTGTAGGCAGTATCTATCTTACCCCTCATGAGATAAGCCTCTACACCCTTACATTTGTCCTCTAGCCATCCCTGCTTAGCAATTTTGCACTTCCAGTCGATCTCATTTTTGAGACGTTTGTATTCCATTTTGCCTGCTTCACTTGCTGCATTTTTGTATTTTCTCATTTCATCAATTAAATTCAGTATCTCTTCTGTTACCCAAGGATTTCTGTTAGTCCTTGTCTCTTTACCTACTTGATCCTCTGCTGCCTTCACTATTTCATTCCTCAAAGCTACCCATTCTTCTTCTACTGTATTTCTTTCCCCTATTCCTTTCAATTGTTCCCTTATGCTCTCCCTGAAACTCTGTACAACCTCTGGTTCTTTCAGTTTATCCAGGTCCCATCTCCTTAAATTCCCACCTTTTTGCAGTTTCTTCAGTTTTAATCTACAGTGTCTAATTTCCTGACCTAATTCCCGTAAAACACCTGATTTAATTCAATTACATTGCATTATTGAGCCGTATATCGACTCGTGCTACACCTTGTGTTTAGATTGCATTGGTTTTCCTTTTCTTCCACTGACATGTTTGTTTGGTATGTTGTCTGTCATTAAATGACTGCTTCGTTGTCTTTTCCCTCTGCTATCGATATCTGCGTTTTTTCCTTCCGGGAAACTGCTATAGAGGAAGTGAGATCTTTGACTGGTTGTAACCTCGTGTGGTGGCGCGGAAGTACGGGCATTGCGCGCAGTGGGAGTGTGGTGGACACGGGAGGGCAGTGTGGCTCTCCAGCGCGAAGCAGGCGTGGTCGGTTGTACCGAGTAGCCACGTGATGAGTGTCGGTTGTACCGAGTAGCCACGTGATGTATGTCGGTTGTGTGTAACGAGCGGATAGAGTTGATGGAAGAGCTCCCCGCGTGTTGGTTGTATACGGAATCGCTCCACGAGTAGATGCTGTTCATTCTGCCTTGGTGGGACATTAACAAGCGTCTTTAAATCCTCAGTTTCAACACTGGAGTTTAAAAGGAGACACCTAACATGAAGGAGCGGTCACTACCCGTCAACGTTGCAGAGAAGATGTGACTCCGGTGACAGAGCGTGTTGTCTCGTGACCGTGGCGTGTTGGGTACGCTGGCGACGCGCGCGCGCTCGGATGTGTGTATCCTTGCCATCGGAGGTCGTGTACTGCCTGTCCGAGCATAATTGCAAGTTAAGTTCGTGGAATGTTTAACCATCAAGTAATAATTTTGTGTAACCAGCATCTCTTCTGCCTTGTGGACTCCGGCGACCTGGTTTCCTGTCCCTGGCACCGGTGTAATTGAAGACAGTGATCTTTCCTCCTCCTCTCGTTACTGTCCGATGGGAGGTGTAGTTTTGGCAGTTTAATTGTTTCGCCATTCTGTCGTGAGTTATGAGTAAATTCATGCTTCTTGTTGGTTGATCATGTGGTCGCTCATTCAGGACTGTGTGGTGTAATGTTGCCTTGCACGAGGTTAGCTCTAATTCTGTCAGGAAGTTAAGCCATCTTGTAACAAGTTTTCGCTGGCTAAAAGTCGGTGCAGCGACCAGCCTGAGAGTGGCAATTGTATTTATGGGCGTATTTAAATTGGTCTGTATTCTGTCTAGCCTGAGCATCCCTGAGTGGGCGATTTGTGGCCGCCTTACACAGGTCCGTCATATCTGTTATGTTCTAATGATATTCCAGGACACTTTTGTTTAAATTTTTTTAAATTCCTCCAAGTTTGTAAATTCCTTGTATTCCTATTAATCGCGTGTTTGCTGAGACCTGTTTAAATTTTTTAATGGCGGTGTTGGTAGCTTCACTACCTCACTGTACCTTATTTACAAAGTTCTGTATTTACTTTAGTAGCCTGTTTACTAATGTTCTCTAAATTTTTTTAAATTGTTGTACTGCTATAAATTACTTTTCTTGGCGTTAGCGGCGTGTTTTAAAAGGTTGTTTATTGCCGTACTGCTAGCTTCTGTGTTTTTTCTAAATTAAATTGTTGTATTGGTATAAATTACTTGATTGATTGCCGTTAGCGGCGTGTTTAAAAGGCTGTTTATTGCCGTACTGCTAGTTTCTGTAAGATATGAATAAAATATTTGTGAAAATCTCAACTCTACAGTAAACTACTAGAAATTTGGCCCCGTTTCCCAACTTGTGGTGTGGCTTGTAGTAACCGTAATCACTGTGTGTGTCAATTATCTTTTTTGGTTTCTTATTATGTTCATCTTGTATGCTCCTTTCAAGCCACTATACATTCTGTTCAACTGCTCATCCAAGTCCTATGCGGTCTCTCCCACAATTACAGTGTCTTCGGCAAACCCCAAGGTTTTTATTTCTTCTCCCTGAATTTTAATTCCTGCTCAAAATTTTTGTTTCGTTTCCTTTCTGCTTATTCAATATACAGAGCGGAAAACATCGGGGACAGGTCACAAACCTGTCTCACCCCCTTTCAATCACTGCTTCCTTTTCATGGACCTTGACTCTTGTAACTGCTGTCTGGTTTCTCCGCAAGTTGTAACTAGCATTTACCTCTCTGTACTTTATGCCTATTAGCTTCAATATTTAAATGAAAATATTCCAGTCAACATTGTCAAAACCTTTCTCTGAGTCTACAAACGCTATAAAAGTAGATTTGCCTTTCCTTAACCAGTCTTCTAAGGTAAGTCATAGGGTCAGTATTGCCTCGCGTGTTCGAACATTTCTCCGGAATCCAAACTGATATTCCTCGAGTTCGGCTTCTACCATTTTTCCATTTTTCTGTTAAGAATTTGTGTTACGTTAAAAGATGCGTTTTGTGCAGAGCTTATGGAGCCTTTAGGAAAACAATATAGAGACATAGAAATTTTCATGTGAACTTGAAGCCGGCCGGTGTGGCCGTGCGGTTCTAGGCGCTTCAGACTGGAACCGCGTGACCGCTACGGTCGCAGGTTCGAATCCTGCCTCGGGCATGGATGTCTGTGATGTCCTTAGGTTAGTTAGGTTTAAGTAGTTCTAAGTTCTAGGAGACTGATGACCACAGATGTTAAGTCCCATAGTGCTCAGAGCCATTTGAACCATTTTTGTGAACTTGAACACCGGAATCGGTTCAAATAATGCAGCACTTGAACATATGGTTAACAACGGCCTTGGGAACAGACATGTAAGCATGAACTGCTGATGGATATGTGCGCTGAACATGACCTACTCATTTGAGATATATTGTTTCGACATCACGATTGCCGCAAAATAACGTGGATTTCGCTAGATTATGTTAATGTGAGGCAAACAGATCACATAGCCCCAAGTTGGAAATTTTGACGCTACGTTTTAAACACGGGAAATAACGGAGGAGCGGACTTCAGAAGTGTCTGCCGTCTAGTTTTGGCGGAGTCCAGTTTGAAGATACTGGCAAACAGAACCAGTATCAATCAGAGGAGCAAAAAATAGATTCGAGCAAGTTAAAAGACCAACAGCTCTGAGAAAGATTTTATCTTCATTTACGAAACAGATTTTATGTCACCTCTAAAGAATAGCGTAAGTATGAAGAAATTAAAGCAGGTCTGCAAAATACTTAGGTAGGTATCTAGATGTTGGAGAAAACATCTTAAGATTTAAGACACATAAAAAGAAAGAATGGACCTCGGATGATACGTAGAATTAAATTAATCACAGGAAAGCCGTAAAACCAAAGATACATCTTTGTAATTCAAAAACGCAGAAGACTGAAGAGGATAAATATCACACAAAGCAAAGCAAAAGATCAAAAGATGAAAACAGTGATAAGGTGCGATAAAAAGATATGGGTAAATAAACACAGTTAGCAGAAGAGGTAGAAAATGGTAATGGTAATGTGGTAAGATACAATTGCAGCAAACTGCTGAGGACAACACACACACCCATGCCCGATGGAGGCCTCGAGCCTCCGATGGGGTATGGGGTTGGGGGGTGGGGGCGGGAGGTGCGAACCATAACAAGGCGCCCGAGACCTCGCGGCTACACCGCTCGGCTAAGAGGCAACAAAACGAGTAATGTAAAGAAGCTGTACAGAGTCAGCAAACGCTCTCAAAACTTAAAACTTGAAGCACCAGTTACGAGCAAGAATGGAGTAATGATCACGACCCAACAGGTACAGCTACAATGATGGGAGAAGCATTTCAAAGATTTGTTAAATCGTGACGACAAGCAAGATGGACAGGTGATAGGTGTTCCAGAGGAATTCGAAGAAGGTCAAGATATAACTATACACTTTCCTAAAATTGACCGTATTAGGACTGCTTTGCGAAGCCTAAAATCCCAAAGCCTCCACGCCTATACGAGATAGTACCGGAACTCTTAAAAACTGATTAGAAATTACTGTTAAAATTCTTCACCCCTTGTTGAAGCGTATTTGGCTCAAAGAGAAATTCCCAAAGAAATGGAAAAGTGTGTTGGTGGTAAAGTTTCCGAGAAGAGAACTTGTCGGACTGCAGTAACTGGGAGGTATTACATTGCTGACAGGGTCTAATGATGTCCTCACCAGAATGATCTTAAATACGTTTAAAGATTTGCGTCAAAGTCAAATACATAAAGGACAGGCCAGTTTTAAGGCACAACACAGCTGAGTTGTTCTTATAAATTCCCTTATGATTATGTTAGAGAGAAGTTGAAAATTCCAGGCAACAATGTTCCTGGCATAGGTTGATTCTGACAAGGTCTTCGGTTCTGTGAAACATCAAGTGCTGAGGCAGGTGTTGTGTTGCGAAAGTATGGTACGCCACAAAAAATTCTACACATCAACGGTCTGTTAATACGTTGCTTGCTCCGCAAGGCAAATATCGCAATGCCAATTTTAGTAACAACAGGTGTTTGGCAGGGATTTCTTTTGTCACCGACACTTTTCCAATTTGACCGTGACTCGGTTGTGAGAAAAGTCACAACAGGCAGCAGATGAGGACTCCAAGGGGATCCGTGAACGCCTGGAGGATTTAGTCTTCGCGGACTACTTACTTTTATTTGCTCAGAGGCTGACAGGTGGGAAAGAAAAAGTCAACTACACTCCTGGAAATTGAAATAAGAACACCGTGAATTCATTGTCCCAGGAAGGGGAAACTTTATTGACACATTCCTGGGGTCAGATACATCACATGATCACACTGACAGAACCACAGGCACATAGACACAGGCAACAGAGCATGCACAATGTCGGCACTAGTACAGTGTATATCCACCTTTCGCAGCAATGCAGACTGCTATTCTCCCATGGAGACGATCGTAGAGATGCTGGATGTAGTCCTGTGGAGCGGCTTGCCATTCCATTTCCACCTGGCGCCTCAGTTGGACCAGCGTTCGTGCTGGACGTGCAGACCGCGTGAGACGACGCTTCATCCAGTCCCAAACATGCTCAATGGGGGACAGATCCGGAGATCTTGCTGGCCAGGGTAGTTGACTTACACCTTCTAGAGCACGTTGGGTGGCACGGGATACATGCGGACGTGCATTGTCCTGTTGGAACAGCAAGTTCCCTTGCCGGTCTAGGAATGGTAGAACGATGGGTTCGATGACGGTTTGGATGTAGCGTGCACTATTCAGTGTCCCCTCGATGATCGCCAGTGGTGTACGGCCAGTGTAGGAGATCGCTCCCCACACCATGATGCCGGGTGTTGGCCCTGTGTGCCTCGGTCGTATGCAGTCCTGATTGTGGCGCTCACCTGCACGGCGCCAAACACGCATACGACCATCGTTGGCACCAAGGCAGAAGCGACTCTCATCGCTGAAGAGGACACGTCTCCATTCGTCCCTCCATTCACGCCTGTCGCGACACCATGGAGGCGGGCTGCACGTTGATGGGGCGTGAGCGGAAGACGGCCTAACGGTGTGCAGGACCGTAGCCCAGCTTCATGGAGACGGTTGCGAATGGTCCTCGCCGATACCCCAGAAGCAACAGTGTCCCTAATTTGCTGGGAAGTGGCGGTGCGGTCCCCTACGGCACTGCGTAGGATCCTACGGTCTTGGCGTGCATCCGTGCGTCGCTGCGGTCCGGTCCCAGGTCGACGGGCACGTGCACCTTCCGCCGACCACTGGCGACAACATCGATGTACTGTGGAGACCTCACGCCCCACGTGTTGAGCAATTCGGCGGTACGTCCACCCGGCCTCCCGCATGCCCACTATACGCCCTCGCTCAAAGTCCGTCAACTGCACATACGGTTCACGTCCACGCTGTCGCGGCATGCTACCAGCGTTAAAGACTGCGATGGAGCTCCGTATGCCACGGCAAACTGGCTGACACTGACGGCGGCGGTGCACAAATGCTGCGCAGCTAGCGCCATTCGACGGCCAACACCACGGTTCCTGGTGTGTCCGCTGCGCCGTGCGTGTGATCATTGCTTGTACAGCCCTCTCGCAGTGTCCGGAGCAAGTATGGTGGGTCTGACACACCGGTGTCAATGTGTTCTTTTTTCCATTTCCAGGAGTGTATTTGAAAAAAGAAGCAGATATTGCTGGACTCAAGATAAATATAGCTAAATAAAAGGAAATGTAGCGGAAATTCTCGAAGCATGGAAAGGCCTCTGTCTGTAGAAGAGCAGGACGGGTGTGGAAACTCGTTCTTGTGTCTGCATAGTGCAGTGACAGAAGATCGTGGACCTGGAGAAGATCTGAAGAACCAGATAAAGAAGGCAAATGCTGTGTTCACACAATTGTATCAAATGCGGTGGAACACAAACATCACATATAAAACCAAAATTTATAATTTAAATACAATTTGACAGCTGTCTTCCCATACGCCAGTGAAAAGTGGGAAATATCACAGTTACAGAGTTTCATACAAGTTGTCTCTGGCACATTATGAGCACAATTTATTTGGCTTATTACAATGACACAGTGGACACACACACAAAAGACAATAACGTATATGTACGACGTCACATACACAGATGATAGCCGGCCAATACAAAAGTGTATACGTAACCCAAGATCAAAAGTTTTTCAGCTATTAAATCACCTCGGGTTATCAGCCGAGGGGCTTCATCTCTTGCCGCAAAGTTTCTACAGATACCGGATCTATCATTCATACATACACTAATGGCCATTAAAATTGCTATACCAAGAAGAAATGCAGATGATAAACGGGTATTCATTGGACAAATATATTATACTAGAACAGACATGTGATAACATTTTCACGCAATTTGGGTGCATAGAGACTGCGAAATCAGTACCCAGAACAACCACCTCTGGCCGTAATAACGGCCTTGATACGCCTGGGCATTGAGTCAAACAGAGCTTGGATAGCGTGTACAGGTACAGCTGCCCATGCAGCTTCAACACAATACTACAGTTCATCAAGAGTAGTGACTGGCGTATTGTGAGGAGCTGGTTGCTCGTCCACCATTGACCAGACGTTTTCAATTGCTGAGACATCTGGAGAATGCCAGGGCAGGAGTCGAACATTTCCTGTATCCAGAAAGGACCGTAAAGGACCTGCAACATCCGGTCGTGCATTATTCTGCTGAAATGTAGGGTTTCGCAGAGATCGAGAGAAGGGTAGAGCCACGGGTCGCAACACATCTGAAATGTAACGCCCACTGTTCAAAATGCCGTCAATGCGGACAAGAGGTGACCGAGACGTGTAACCAATGGCACCCCCATACCATCACGCCGGGTGGTACGCCAGTATGGCGATGACGAATACACGCTTCCAATGTGCGTTCAACGCGATGTCGCCAAACACGGATGCGACCATCATGATGCTGTAAACAGAACCTGGATTCACCCGGAAAAATGACGTTTTGCCGTTCGTGCACCCAGGTTTGTCGTTGAGTATACCATCGCAAGTGCTCCTGTCTGTCATGCAGCGTCAAGGGTAACCGCAGCCATTGTCTCCGAGCTGATAGTCCATGCTGCGGCTAACGTCGTCGAACTGTTCGTGCAGATGTTTGTTGTCTTGCAAACGTCCCCATCTGTTGACTCAGGGATCGAGACGTGGCTGCACGATCCGTTACAGCCATGCGGATACGATGCCTGTCATCTCGACTGCTAGTGATACGATTCCGCTGGGATCCAGCATGGCGTTCCGTATTACCCTCCTGAACCCACCGATTCCCTATTCTGCTAACAGTCATTGGATCTCGACAACGCGAGCAGCAATGTCGCGATACGATAAACCGCAATCGCGTTAGGCTGCAATCCGACCTTTATCAAAGTCGGAAACGTGATGGTACGCATTTCTCCTCCTTACACGAGGCAGTACAACAACGTTTCACCAGGCAACGCCGGTCAACTGCTGTTTGTGTACGAGAAATCGGTTGAAAACTTTTCTCTGAAAAGCTAATCATTTTCATATCACAGCATCTTCTTCCTGTCTGTTAAATTTCGCGTCTGTTGCACGTCATCTTCGTGGTGTAGCAATTTTAATGGCCAGTAGTGTACATATATACATAAATACTTGTTACATATATCATGAATACGACATTTCTTCAGGCGAATTCATGGAATCCGTTAAAATGCTGCGACAAGACAACAAAGCCACTCGGCTGATAACCTGAGAAGGTTTCATAGGTTTCATAGCTGTCGTCAACGGATAGCTGGCGGTCCAGTGAACATTCCAACAAGTGAGTATATAAGAGTAGTGAGTCCTCTGCGTGGCAGGCGTCCGGTTATAGCTGATTGGAGATCTCAGAACACCACGAGGTGACGTGACGCAAGCTATGGGAGCGTGGCCTTTTCACCTTGCGAAGACAGCTTGTAGACTGCGGCGGCACCGATGGTGAGGGCTGGAGGTAGAGGTCGATCTCCATCAGCTTCATGTCGCTGGTGGCGAGCAAAAAGTAACGAACGAGGAAAGCAAACCGAATACGTGTGAAGACCAGACGACTGAGAGGAAGTCGGGATGGCCGGGACACACAATGAGAAAGCCAGCGGGAGCAATCGAGGAGAAATCCCCAGGACACCAGGAACAGAGGCAGGCCTAGAGATACAGGTAAGAAGACTGTGGAAGGGAAGCAAGAGGAGTTGACAAGACATGGTCTGTACTGAGGGAAATAACCAAAGCCAGAGATCGATGGTTCTTACTGGCCAAAGTAATTGAGTTACTGTGTACGAGAAATGTACACTAATGTGTTTTTGTGCCTTAAGGAAAGGAAGTGGATTACAGATTCAAACATACAGGATGGTATTTGAAAAAGTACTGCTGTTCATATCTCTGCAACGAGTAATTTTAAAAGTAAGGCGATGATGCTGGCTAATATCCCCCTTGAAAAGTAGAGATAAGATGAACATCAACAAAAGCATGACAAGGATAGTGGAATGGTGGTGAGGGAATTAGATTAGAAAACTAGACACATAAAGTAGTAGATGAGTTTTGCTATTTGGGCAGTAAAATAGCTGATGATGCGCGAATTGAAGAGGATATATAATGTATACTGGCAGTTAGAAGAAAAAAAATTCTGAAGAAGAGAAATTTGCTAACATCGAATATAGAAATAAGTGTTAGGAAATATTTTCTGAAAGTATTTGTATGGAGTGTAGCCATGTGTGGAAGTGAAACATGCGACAATAAACAATTTAGAAAAGAAGAGAATAGAAGCTTCTGAAATGTGGTGCTACAGAAGAATGTTGAAAATTAGATTGGCAGATCACGTAACTAATGAATAGGCACTGAACAGAACTGGAAAGAAAAGAAATTTGTTCTAGAACCTGACTAGAAGAAGGGATCGGTTGATGGGATACATTCTGAGACAGCAAGATATCACAATTTAGTACTGATGGGAAGTGTGTGTGTGTGTGTGTGTGTGTGTGTGTGTGTGTGTGTGTGTGTGTGCGTGCGCGCGCGCGCATGGTGGGCTGAAGACCACAACAACAACAATGTCCCCCACGTAGGTACACGTTTACCGGACACCATTTTTTATTTTGCTTCTAGACGAAAAGTTATTTGAGTTGGACAAAATAAATGGGACACCCTGTATTGTAGTTTTGAGTAGTTGTAAAATGTAAACTTTCACTGCCAGAAATGTCACAATTAATAAAATGTTCCGGACTATTATGCCGTGTACTGATATGGATATGGTGTCTGTTCAAATGACTCTGAGCACTATGGGGTTTAACATCTGAGGTCGTCAGTCCTCTATGGTGTCTGTTCTTTCGGACATGTCCTAAAGAACAGACACAGACACCATATCAGTTCTGGCAGTACCGGCCATGACCTACTTCTTCTGTGCAGATGCACACATATTCCCCGAACTCTTACGGAACTTGGTAAGGATGTCTTCCACGAGTAATGAGTGTGTTGGGGTGGGACACTACAAGTGTAGTGTGTGGACATACAAGGTGAGAATGTGGGTCACGCGGGAGGCATGCACTGCAGTCGCACTGTCCTATGTGCCCTCGGTGGCTCAGATGAACTCGGTCAGAGGGTTAGCTGCTTTCTGTGATAAAAAAACTGAGTTAATGGATTAACGACGAACTGAAACGGGTGTCTTGCGACGTCCGCCAAGAGCAGATGCAACGAACGAAAACTAACAAAAATAAAATTTAAAAAATCGATAGAGCGACTGCCATGTAAGCAGGAGATCTCGGGTTCGAGTCCCGGTCGGGGCACACATTTTCACATGTCCCCGTTGATATATACCAACGCCCGTGAGCAGCAGACGGTATTAATATAATTGTAATTATTATGCCGTGGTCGAATGGCTTTTACTTTAAAACCTGACGTTTCGTCCCCATATGCCGCGGACATTGTCGAGGGCGATCGTAGCTATGTTGAATGTCCGATTCACACCCTCGCTCGCTACACAGTACTTGAAAATGTCCTCCGGGGAAGTGAAATTCATCCGACACGGCACAGTAGCCGGGAACATTTAATTAACTGCAGTTCTGAGTAGAAAATAGTGATAATTTCCATTAAGTACTGAGTGCATAGCCTGCACTGTTCCCTGGAGCCACCAACATACGGACGAGGTGTAGCAGTTGCACTCCGGCTGTTGCTCAGCATATAACTTACCAACAAAACAACTATGCAGCTGTATTCATATCAACACTATTTCCATGCCCTGCCGGCCAACGTTCCCTCTGCCTTTACGTAGGGTCGTGAAGTGTATCGGCTCAGAGGTGTGTAGGGAAGAGTGGGGAGGGCCAGCGTCGAGAGGCAGTTGGTTTACGGCCGGACGGGATGAGCAGAGCGCGACCAGATAGCAGACTGAAACTGGTACAGCGTGTAAATTTGCTGCGGAGCGGCCGGCCATCTGATAGCATAAGTCACGCCGGCATGTCGCGCCGCGCCGCGCCGCGCCGCGCTTCCCTGCTCTGCTCTGCCCGCCCGCGAGTTATGACGGCCGGCGCCGGACACGCGACGCGCTCCCACAATGTGGCTTCCCGGAAGGCGCTCCACAATCGGGCGACATCGCCACCTCCAGCAGAGAGCACTGGAATTTGTGCCGCGCGGCCAACAAGCGACGCCTGATTGTGATATAGCGCCGACTTGGGAGCAGGTGAACTGCACTAAACATCCCTCGCGGTATATCATTCTCGGAACGAGGTTTACGCTCGGTATTCGGGTTCTGTAACGTTTGACCACCTTCAGACCAATTCTACAAGTGTGTCTGACCTCAAAAAGAAAAAAAAAATGTCGAGCAGGTGCGGACAACTTTTCATGCGCACCAGATTTGTCATTACGACAAAGTTAAAATTCAGGGTGGTAAGCAAAATCTATGCAGACCTATCGGAGTTTGAAGCAGTACGACCTCTCCAATTACTCTTCTTGACAGATATCATCCTGGAACGATGTGTGACCAGTAACCCTACCGTGGTTCACCGTACACTATGTTCCACTAAAGCAGTATGACGTTTTGAACGTTTGAACGTCTATATCTCATATCTGTCTAATGCTAGCATGTAGACAGATGCTTTCGGGACTTGGAAGAAAATACCACGGACTATGGGATCTACATTACACACAGAAGGCTGTGAACGATCAAATGGGGCAGCGTGTGTTTCTAGTGTGTCAGTTTCAAGAAAATCACGCTAAATCACCATCTACTGCATTCCAAGAATGTCTGAAGTAGCTAATTGTGTTTTATTATACGGTATAGACACTGCTTTCAAACATTACTATGCAGCTCACTATTTCGGATGATATCCACATAATTTCTATGTAGTGGGGCATATATGCCCCAGGAAACGTCACAGGATGTGGAAACATTGGTGTGTAATATATCAAAACCATCTTCAGATATTATGCTGAAAACCTGTGTACGATACTTCATCGTTTTCATTGTCACGGGAATAAATGTGTTTTGGTACTGGCATGTTACACTTCTTAAATATTTTTTAAAAATATTTTACTCTGAAAATCCTTAGTATACGTGAAAGCGTGGATTTACTTAGGTTCAGGGGTGTCCCACAAGAAAGACGCAGAGCTTTTGGCGGAGATTTTCTCAAAAAATTGTTCAAATGGCTCTGAGCACTATGGGACTTAACATCTGAGGTCATCAGTCCCCTAGAACTTACAACTACTCAAACTTAACTAACCTAAGGACATCACACACATCCATGCCCGAGGCGGGATTCGAACCTGCGACCGTAGCGGTCGCGAGGTCCCAGACTGAAGCGCCTAGAACCGCTCGACCACACCGGCCGGCAGATTTTCTCCACAATAAGATAGTGTATAATAGTATTCTCCTCCTACTGTCTATACTTGCAGTGCTGGTTTAATTTATGATTCACGGATTTTTTTACACACTGATTCTAAATTATAACTCACATTTTTATAAATGAAATCCTACCTGTAAATGCATCTTTTGTTTTGCTTTTACGTATTGTTAGTGTAAATTGTCTGTAAATGAGTAACTATGCCAGTTGTAATAAAAATTGACATCATTGTAATTAAATGAATTCATGAAAGTGCGGCTCCAGTAATTGTGGGACGAAGAAGCTTTTTCATGTTTCGGACAGTGATGTATGGAGCAAAAGGAGAAAGAGGTACGGTTACGAAGAGTAGTTGTGGAGGATTATCATATGCAACGAAGAACTTTATCAGAGAGTGAGCAACGGTGTCTTAGTGGAACATTTTGGACCTATAGTAATCGAACATCAAGCATACATAATTTTCAGAAGCAGTGAGACTTAAGGAGTGAAGACGCTTATCTACTGACTAAAGAAGAAGCGGAATTAATTACTGGGTGATCATCTTAATTCAAGAAAAAATGAAAGCAGGCATTAAGTACTGTGTAATCGCCGTTGGCAAACGCTGCGCGCTTTTGAAGACCTGAATTCTATAATATCATCTGTGTGCTTTAATAGTTTAGTTTCTTGAGCTTCTGCGAGTTTATTTAATACCTAATAGCCACAGTTCTCGCATTTTCCTTTGCATCGTAAAGTAAACCGAGTTTGTAACATATTACAAGTTCCTAATCAGGGGGAATCATTTACTTTCATGTGAGTGCTTCGGACGTTAGAGTTTTGAATCTTTGCATATTAATCCAGTTTATTAGACCCAGTTCCTGCGTTTTCGTCAGGGTCTACAGTAGAGTTGCGGAGCACGTGCCGATAGTCCATTTACCTGCACAGTTTAGTTTTCCACGGTCTTTAGTATGGACAGGAACTGTGATTGTTGTGTGCGGTGCGAGCCGAGTTGGTGACACTGCGCTATCAGCTTCAGGATGTGATGGCTTTGGTTACACAGCTTGAGACCCCAGTGGACGGGCACCACTGTTGGGGGCCGGCCGTAGGGATCCAACGCACGTCCGAGTTCTCCGATCGGTCCTCACCGGTGGTCAACCCAATTATTGCTCGCATTAAGGTTGACGTCTCACCTGTGGTCGAGTGGAAGGTCGCCCCAGGGCGTAGCAAAAGGCGAAAGACTTCACAGGCGGCAGCACGTAAGGCCTCCCCAGTTTGTCTGGCAAACAGGTTCCAGGTGCTGTCTGTGGCTGACACTGTCACTGAGCCAAGTGCTACCGTCTGTCCTGTTTCAGAGAAAACCTTTCAGCCTGCAAGATCTGGACAATCACAGAGGGTGGGATGAGTGGTAGCTGGGAGCTCCAACGCTAGGAACGTTGTGGGGCACCTTAGGAAGATGGCTGCCAAGAAGGGAAAGAAAACCAATGTGCACTCTGTGTGCATACCAGGTGGAGTCAATACAGATGTGGAACGGGTCCTCCCGGATGCCATGAAGAGCACAGGGTGCAGGCAGCTGCAGGTGGTTGCTGACGTCGGTACGAATGATATGTGTCACTTTGGATCTGAAGAGATTCTCTTTCTTATAGAGCGGCTAACAGAAGTGGTAAAGGCTGCCAGTCTTGCTTGCAAGATGAAAGCAGAGCTGACCATTTGCAGCATAGTCGACAGGACCGATTGCGGACCTCTGGTGCAGAGCCGAGTGGACGATCTGTATCAGAGGCTCAGACGGTTCTGCGAACGTGTGGGCTGCAGATTCCTCGACTTGCGCCAAAGGGTGGTTGGGTTTCGCTGAATAGGTGAGGTGTCCACTATACGCAGGAGGCGGCTACACGGGTATCAGGTGCTGTGTGGCGTGAACTGGACGGTTTTTTGGATAGAGGGTTTCGGGAAAACGCAAGAAGGGCTTCAGTCAGTAGATACAGAACGTAGATACAGGAACCATCGGTATAACAATTGTAAATTGTCGTAGCTGTGTTGGGAAAGTACCAGAGCTCCAAGCGCTAATAGAAAGCACTGATGCTCAAATCGTTATAGGCACTGAAAGCTGGCTAAAGCTGGAGATAAACTCAGCCGGAAGTTTTGCGAAGAACCTAACTGTGTTCTGAAAGGATAGGTTAAGTACGGTTGGCGGTGGCGTGGTTTTTGCTGTTAGAAGTAGTTTAATTTGTCGCAAGATTGAAGTAGATAGTTCCTGTGAGTTACTATGGGCAGAGGCCATTGTTGGCAACCGGAATAAAATAATAACGGGATCCTTTTACCGACATTCCAATTCAGATGATGCAGTTGCTGAAAGGTTCAAAGAAAACTTGAGTTTGATTTCAGACACGTACCCGACTCATACGACTTTAGTTGGTGGTGACTTTAATTTACCCTCGATATGTTGGCGAAAATTCATGTTTAAATCCAGAGGTACACATAAAACATCATCCAAAATTGTGCTAAACGCATTCTCTGAAAATTATTTCGAACAGTTAATTCATGAGCCCACGCGAATAGTAAATGGTTGTAAAAACTCGCTTGACCTCTTAGCAACAAATAAACTTCCTTTTTATAACGAGCACCAAAACGGATACAGGGATTAGTGAACACAGCGTTGTCGTAGTGAGACTGAATATTGTAATCCCCAAATCCTCCAAAAATAAACGAAAAGTACACCTATTCAAAAAAGCAGATAAAAACTCACTTGACACCTCCCTGAGAGACAGTCTCCCCTCCTTCCAAATTAATAATATAAGTGTAGACCAGGTGTGGCTTGAATTCAAAGAAATAGTATGGGCAGCAATTGAGAGATTTACATCAAATAAATTAACAAACGAAGGAGCTGATCCTCCTTGGTACACAAAACGCGTCATAACACTGTTGCAGAAACGACGAAACAAACATGCCAAATTTAAACAGACCCAAAAACACAAGAAGATTGGCGATCTTTTACAGAAGCTCGAAATTTAGCGCGGACTTCAATGCGAGATGCTTATAACAGTTTCTTCAACGAAACTTTACCTCGAAACGTGGCAGAAAATCCAAGAGATTCTGGTCGTGTGTGAAGTATGCTAGCGGCAAGAAACAATTAATGCCTTCTCTGCGCAATAGCAGTGGAGGTACTATCGAAGACAGTGCTGCCAAAGCAGGATTACTAAACACAGCCTTCCGAAATGTCTTCAGAAAGAAGACGAAGTAAATATTCCAGAATTCTAATTAAGAGCAGCTGCAAACGTGAGGAACGTAGAAGTAAACATCCTCGGAGTAGTGAAGCAACTTAAATCACTTAATAAAAGCAAATCTTTAGGTTCCTTTCAGAGTGTGCTGATGCATTAGCTCCATACTTAACAATCATACACAACCGTTCGCTCGACGAAAGATCCGTACCTAAAGACTGGAAACCTGCACAGGTCACACCAATATTCAAGAAAGTTAGTAGGAGCAATCCACTTAACTATAGGCCCATATCATTAACGTCGATATGCAGCAGGATTCTGGAACATATATGTGTTCGAACATTATGAATTACCTCGAAGAAAACGGTCTATTGACACACAGTTTACATGGATTTAGTAAACATCGTTCTTGTGAATCACAAGTAGCTCTTTATTCACATGAAGTGTTGAATGCTATTGACAAGGGATTTCAGATCGATTCCGTAATTCTGGATTTCCGGAAGGCTTTTGACACTGTACCACACAAGCGGCTTGTAATGAAATTGCATGCTTGTGGAATATCGTCTCAGTTACGTGACTGGATTGGTGACTTCCTGTCAGAGAGGTCACTGTTCGTAGTAACTGACGGAAAGTCATCGAGTATAACAGAAGTGATTTCTGGCGTTCCCCAAGGTAGTGTTATAGGCCCTTTGCTGCTCCTTATCTATGTAAACGATTTGGGAGACAACTGACCAGCCGTCTTAGGTTGTTTGCAAATTTCGCTGTCGTTTATCGACTAATAAAGTCGTCAGAATACGAAAACAAATTGCAAAACAACTTAGAAAAGATATCTGAATGTTGGGAAAATTGGCAGTTGATGCTAAATAACGGAAACTGTGAGGTCATCCACATGAGCGCTAAAAGGAATTCGTTAAACTTCGGTAACACCATAAATCAGTCAAATCTAAAGGCCGTAAATTCAACTAAATACCTGTGAATTACAATTACGAACAACTTAAACTGGAAGGAACTCTTGGAAAAGGTTGTGGAGTAGGCTAACCAAAGACTGCGTTTTATTGGCAGGACAATTAGAAAATGAAACAGATCTACTAAGCAGACTGCCTACACTACGTTTGTCCGTCCTCTTCTTTCTAGGTTACTGCTGCGTGGTGTGGCATCCCGTGTGGCAATTGCACACTCTAACCTTGTATACCAGTAACACAACCAGTTTGTAGCTGCAACACTTCTTTATTGATTACACATGCACATGAATTCATCAGCTGTAATAATCAATTAACAACATTTGCATATCAAGGCCCTATCCACAATCAGTATTTACAATATTAACCGTCACACATGTGACAACGGCTCCTTTACGTGCCGGTGACAACAGATAACCAAATGTTTACAATTTCGGTTATCGCCTTTCTCACTCAATTTTACACTTACTGAAAAGGTAAAATTAATTTGATGCTACCTGACCTGAAGGGTACTATTAATTCTACTACACTCAACGTCCAGAAGATTCTAGACTTTATGCAAAAACGTTAATTTGATGAACATGTGATGGACGCGAGCAAACGTTAATCTGTTATGATTTCACAAACACACGATCGAAACGGTGAACTTATACCAAACTTTGGGCAGTACGAAATCTTCTACCTAAAACAAGCCTCTCGTTGAATGGAATAGAGAAATCTCGCGTTAACGGGGTCCAGACGGCCCTGAGTTCAAATCCTGAGTTTCCGTCACACTGCAAGCTCGCGGGGCGTGGTTTGCTCGCGTCGACCACTATAGACGTTTCTGAAAACAGGAAAATATCAGTGGCAGGCAAACTGTAGTATATACAAGTTACAAATATATATATATATATATATATATATATATATATATATATATATGGGAAAGCAATACCTTAATGTAAACATATTACAAGTTAACCAATGAACAGAATTAAGGAGCTTAGTTTCCTTCGATCCAGAAAAAAAAATCTAGATACTAAGTACCTAACGTGACAATCCATACAAACAAGAAATTATTAAGAAACAACAACTACCACTAATTCGTAAAACCAGAAAATTCTAAATCTATAACTAAATTAAGAAAAGACGTTCAAGTGAACCAGCTACCTTCAGCGTGCCACTAAGCACCAAATACGAACTTACAAATGCGAGGAGCTATTTCTAGCCACTTTAGTAACATAATTTAATGGCCGTTGCAGAACATAACTCGCCTCGCCATCATTGCAGTGAACGTTTTGATGCCCACTAGCACGAGCAACAGTCCTTAAGGTCCTTAAGTACACAATAATATTCACTATATATACATATACATACATATATATATATATATATATATATATATATATATATATATATATATACACTATAAGATGGAAGTAAGAATCGATATCGCCTGGCGCCAGAAACCCACCGGCTCAGCATTCTTACCGGATTGGACTGACGGAGTACATCGAAAAAGTTCAAAGAAGGGCAACACGCTTTGTATATCGCGAAATATGGGAGAGAGTGTCACTGAAATGATACAGGATTTGGGCTGGACATCAATAAAAGAAAGGCGGTTTTCGTTGCAACGGAATCTTGCCATGAAATTACAATCACCAACTTTCTCCTCCGAATGCGAAAATATTTTGTTGACAACGGCCGTACAATAGGAGAAACGATCACCACTAAGGAAATCAGAGCTCGTACTGAAAGATATAGGTGTTCGTTCTATCCGCGCGGTACACAAGATTGTAGTAATAGAGAATTGTGAAGGTGGTTCGATGAACCCACTGCCAGGCACGTAAATGTGATTTGCAGAGTATCCATGTAGATGTAGATGCAGAGCGACTGAATGTGGCTTTGATTTGAATCTGTGTAGCAGTAGGTGAACTACCGGCGCAGAGTGGGGCCGAATCCCCAAAATGTGGCCACAGCTCCTAAAAGTGAATTTATGACTGTGGGGATTTAGAGGAGTGGGTAGGGCAGGGGCTGATTGGTACACCTCAACCCAAAAGGATAGGTTGCCACCTTCGATAACTCTCGAATTGCTCAAAGGCGACCTCCATCGAGAGCACACTCGCCGCTGTGACAACTAGGCGAAATTACGTTCGGCTAATGAGTGGATATTTACGTAGAAGTGAAGAAATTCAATTCTACAAGGTGGAAACGATTGCTACAGATATGTAGAACACATTCATACACATACTTAGTTTAAACTCATGGTTATACGATTTATATCTTTTTCGATGTTTGCACAAAACAACTGTGATTTGCCGAACTTGAATTTTGAGCAGGAGCAGAAGTAGCAAATACTGCAATAAATTGTGGAATTACAACTTCCAGACTGTAGATTGATCAGCTATCTGATGGAACCGACAAGAATCAGCTGGCTCAACCTGACTGTTCTCTTGCATACTGAATGTTTCCTCGGGCCCGTGCGTCCCATATATTGCATCGCAACGTGCCGCCGTCCGGGGTCGATGAAGCGCTCGGCGTGGCAGGCTTCAGAACTATGTTTTCCGTGCAACACACCTACGATATTTGTCTGTACTTAATTTGTTGCTAATGCTGATGCTGTACTTTTCACACAGGTTCGGATGAAGAATACGTGAAATTCACTCGGAAAGAAATATTCAGCATCGTTAAACGCCGGTTGAATGATACCCTACCTGAATTAATCGTTTACCTGGAGGAACAACTTCCGAGAAAGTTCGTTGACCGTTGCAGGTACCGGAGGATATGGAAGTCTCTCTCTCCTCATTATTTGGTAAATTGAGAACAAGGAGGCAAAAGGCTCACAGAACGCTCTGTCCCCCTTCTTAAAACAAAACAATAAATGGCTTAATGCACATTTTTCATTTCCAGCACCTATTGTTAGCGGCAAGTATCAGGCTGACTGTGATCTGCCATCGACCCATCGACTAGTAAATGCAGTGGTCGTCCTTTTAGGGAGTTTGCGTCACTGAGCAAGAGGTCTTAACGCAGAAGAACCCAGTCAGTTCGTGAAACTCTGACGGCACAAGAGTTAAGGTTAGCCTGCGTTCAGCTGGTCAGTTGGATATTGCAAAGGTTGTTTATGAGACAACAATGACAAGTCTATCGAAAGTGTCCAAGTATCTATAGGCCTTAGAATCGACCGCAACAAGCGATACATCTTTGTCCGCTGAAGCCGCACTTTCACTATGCTCTGAATAAAAATTCACAAAGTGTCATTATCGGCGACTGAGAACGACAAATAAGGAGAATAACTGTAAGCTCTATACTTCCTACAGAAATTGGCGGAAACAAAAAACAAATACGTTGTTAAATTTTGATTAACAATCAGCATTGGTGGCAGAAAGCTTCCAGCATAAGAAGTCACCCGAGGGTGAAGGAGCAGACAGAGATTCAGGGCACTCTATTGTCTTTGGGGTGGGAAACTGCCGCTAAAGGCGGAAAAATCAACATTGGTCAACGTCAGAAGGATGCAGAATGCAATGGAGACAACTGCATTAAAGACATATAACATGTATCCGCAGGATATGGGGCCTGTAATTGAAAAAGTGTCATGATGATCTCTCCACTGGCAAAAGATTCTGAAATAGTCCCCTATTCGGATCTCCGGGAGGGGACTGCAAAGGGGCAGGTGATCATGAGAAAAAGATTGAATAACAGACGAAAGGATAACGTTGCACGAGTCTGGGCGTGGAATGTCTACAGTTTGAATGTGGTAAGGAAGGTAGAAAATCCGAAAAGGGAAATGCAAAGGCTGACTCTGCATGAAGTAGGGGTCAGTGAAGTGAAATGGAAAGAAGACAAGGATTTCTGGTCAGATGAGTATAGGGTAATATAAACAGCATCAGAAAACAGTGTAATAGGAGTAGGATTCGTTATGAATAGGAAGATAGGGCAGAGATACATCAATAAGGAATGACTCAGAAGGCAGTGCAGTTAAAGAGGAATGGACATCTCTAAAAACGGCAATAGCAAAAAGAAAACATAGGTACAAAGAAGGTAACCGTGAAGAAATCATGGGTAACAGAAGAAATACTTCAGTTGGTCGTTGAAAGAAGGAGCAACGAAAATGTTAAGGGAAATTCAGGAAAACAGAAAGACAAGTCGCTGAGGGATGAAATAAATAAATAGGAAGTGCAGGGAAGCTAAGACGAAATAGCCGCATGAAAAATGTGGACAAATTGAAAAAGAAATTATTGTCGGAAGGACTGACTCAGCATATAGGAAAGTCAATTAAATTAAAAGCAAGGCTAGTAACATTAAGAGTGCAACGGGAATTCCGCTGTTAAATGCAGAGGAGGGAGCGAATGGGCGGAAAGAGTACACTGAAGTTCTGTATGAGGGAAAACATTTGTCAGATGCGATAGACGAAGAAACAGGAGTCGATTCAGAAAAGATAGGGGATTCGATATTAGAATCAGAATTAAAAAGAGCTTTGGAGGACTTAAGAACAAATAAGGCAGAACAGATAGATAACATTCTTTCAGAATTTCAAAAATCATTGGGAGAAGTGGCAATAAAACGATTATTCACGTTGGTGTGTAGAATGTATGAGTCAGACGATGTGGAGTCCGGCCCATTCGTAGGGTATAGGATGGTTAATGGATGCTGCGTCCTTGGAATGCTATACAACAATTCAAACAAATATCATTAGTAGTTTTATTTCAATAAAGCAGGTTGACAATACTTAACTTTGCATTAACAATGGTGTTGCAGGCAGTGGGCGACTTGCAACATAAATCAGAGTCCTTTACTACGAGTACATACAGTGTCCAAACAAGTAATGGATAGGGGTCTCTAATAACTGTTCGTAGCGCACTCTGCAAGGCAGGGCTAATTCTCTGCGAATACTGTCCACTATCACCGAACGAGGCTGGCAGGAGCGGCGCTTATATTCCCTTCGGCTAGGGGCGCTCCTGTCGAGATGCGGTCCTTACCAGCACACCATTAGCCGACGTCGTCTCATTGCCTTCTCAGGTCTTGCGTTCGTGCTCTTTGTTCCGGCGCTTGTGGTTACGCCAGAACATTCGACATACCATCTGACTTTCGGAAAAATATAATCCATACAAGTGCAAAGACTGCAAGACCTCAAAAGTGCGAGAATTATCGCGGAGTCAGCTTAACAGCTCATGCCTCCAAGAATGATATACAGAACTCAGGAAAAGAAAATCGAGGAGGTGTTAGATAACGACCAATTTGTCTTTGGGAAAGGTAAAGGTACCAGACAGGCAATTCTGACGTTGTGGTTGATAATGGAAGCAAGACTAAAGAAAAATCAAGACACGCTCGTAGGGTTTGTCGGCCTGGAAAAAGTGTGATATAAAATGGTGGAAGATGTTTCAGATTTTGAGGAAAAAAGGGGTACACTATAGGGAGAAACGGGTAATATACAACATGTACAAGAATCAAGACGGAATAATAAGACTGGACGACAAAGTTCGAACTGCTCGGATTAAAAAGGGTGTAAGACAGCGATGTAGTCTTTCTACTCTACTGTTCAATCTGAACATCGAAGAAGCAATGATGTTAATAAAAGAAAGGTTCAGGAGTGAGATTAAAATTCAGGGTGGAACGATATCAGTGGTACGATTCGCTGATGACATTGCTATCCTGAGTGAAAGTGAAGAAGAATTATGTGATCGCCTGAATGGCATGAACAGTGTAATATGGACTGAGAGTAAATCGAAGGAAGATGAAAGTAATGAGAAGTAGCCGAAATGAGAACAGCGAGAAACTTAATAGCAGGTTTCATGGTCATGAAGTAGATGAAATTAAGGAATTCTGCTACCTAGGCAGCAAAATAACTAGTGTCGGACGGAGATGGACATCAAAAACAGACTAGCAGTGGTAAAAAGGGCATTCCTTGCCAAGAGAAGTGTACTTGTAAAAAACATAGGCCTTAATTTGAGCGAGATACTTCTGAGATTGTACGTTTTGAGCATAGCATTGTATGGTAGTGAAACATGGACTGTGGTATAACTGGAACAGAAGAGACACGAAACACTTGAGATGTGGTACTACAGCAGAATGTTGAAAATTGCGTGGACTGATAAGTTAAGGAATTATGAGGCTCTGCGCAGAATCAGAGAGGAAAGGAATGTGTAAAAACACTGACAAGGAGAAGGAACAGGCTGATAGGACATCTGTTAAGACATCAGGGAATCACTTTCATAGTACTAGAGGAAGCTGTAGAGGACAAGAACTGTAGAGGAAGACAGAGATTGGAACACATACAGCAAATATTTGAGAACGTAGGTTGCAAGTGGTACTCTGAGATGGAGAGGTTGGAACATGAGAGAAATTCGTGGCGGGCGCACCAAACCAGTCAGAAGACTGATGACTCAAAAAAAAAAATCTTTCTATTATTGCTATCACCATCCAGAAAACACGGCTGAAGTCCAGCTACAAGCTTCATTGGATCATACAACCGACTGTATTGTATTATACCAAGAGAATATCATTCGTAATGCGGATGAAGATGCAGATGCAATTCATTTGGAAATGGAGTTATAATAAAAGTTCTGGACAAAGTGAATATAAACAAACATTTGAGGGTGAGTACATTTTACATCGGTGGTACCCTTATAACTTATTTCTGTGGATCCACAAGCAGTCGTGATTTAGAAGAATCCTAAACGTTTGTCTCCTCGATTTTGTAGACCATTCAGACTGCAATTTTTGCACGAAAGTACAGAAACTACGGTCAGTAAGGTATAATGTATTGAAAAGCAAATGAAGTCACTTGTTCGCTTTGAAGATATCATACATGGAAAAGAAATCACGGCTTCGTACAATATGGTGTTCACAATGACAGATGGCAAACTATGCAACTCACTCGCATCCACAAACTCTTCGCAAAGATGCCATTTATGTGGAACAACTAGTAAAGATTTCAATAACATCGATGATGTGTTACAAAAACTAGCCAGCGAACAGAATCTGATGTTTGGACAATCACAATTATATGCTTGGATCGGTTTTTTCGAATGCTGCTTGCATTTGTCACACAAACCTGAGATTAAAGAATGGCGACTACGCAGTGCCGAAGAATGAGAAATTATAGAAAAACGCAATAAGATCATTCAGAAGGGATTCAGCTCAGAATTGGGAGTTATTATCGATCGTCCGCAACGTGGTTACGGAAATGCCAACGATGGAGATACATCTCGAAGCATTTTTGAAAATTCGAAAACATCTGCTGTCATAACATTATTCAGCATAGATTTGATAGAACGGTTTCACGTCATCTTACAAGTCACTTCGAGTGGACATGAAATCAGTGCTGATAAGTTCCATAATTACCCGCTGGAAACTGCGAGAAAATTCGTTGAGCCGTATCCATGGTATCACATGCCCACTGCAGTGCATGAGCTATTGATTCACAGTCCGCAAATAACAGCCCACGCATTGTTACCACTCGGTCAATTATCCGAAAAAGCACAGGAAGGGAGGAACAAAGACATTAAAATACATCGGGAAGACTTTTCCAGAAAGTGTTCACGAGTGAAAACAATGGAAGACGTTTTCAAGCGGCTTCTGACAACTTTCGACGCATACTCGTATATTTCCAGTATTAGAAAACTGCCACAAACATATATGAAACGTTTGTCGAAGGAGGCACTAGAGCTGTTACTGTCTCTTGCAATTCCAGCCACACCACGACCGCCCATGGAATGTGAATTCTGTCTCTGAGTGCTTCGCGCGCGGTACTGATTCGGATTAATAGATACGAAACCAATAACATCATTATATATGCAGCAGAACAACATCTTCAACATCAGTCATATTACGTTTTCAATGTTAAAACCGATTGTCTTCAATAGCTACTCTTATAATAATAAGTTACTTCTATCGTTGGTTGTAGTATTACGTTTATTAGTCGTATTTAATGACCGCCTTTTAAGTTTGTCCCATTATTGTCTTGCAACTTTTGTGCTATCGAAGAGGTCTTATTATCAAATACATTTTTGGCGAATATTCAGTTATTTTGGCTTAATAAACGAATCACGTTGTCACTATGTGGACTGTTGTGATTATTGATCTCCAAATCCTATATATACGCTATTATTAATAAATTATGACGAGTTCTCATGCGTCTCGTTGCTGTATTGGATCCGCCATTTTGTTTAGATGCTTTTTAATTTCAAATACGTAAGCAGCGATCTCAAAAACCCTCGTGTGATGCGTTTTGTCGGAATTAAACGTTTTCTTGTGGTTTCGGGCACGTTTTGGGGATTCGGCCCCACTGTGCGGCGTTGCCCTAAGCGTGACGTTATGGATACTATCAAGTCTTACTTGGACTAGCGCCGACGAGTTGCAGCGACGCTAAGAACTTTGTTCATCTGAATAGCCGAATTATTGCGGACCTTCGTTGACAACACCCAATTTTGATCAATGTATCATTACTGTGTGCGGACATAGTACATTTGATGGAAACTAAATAAATGGTTCTCCTCGTTTTATCAAACGGATCTGTTGTGTGACTGTATTTTTACTAGATACAACGTGTATTTTACGCACAGACCCCGTCTAAATACCATCCCGTAGTTTATTAGGAAAAATTGTAAGGTTTCATGTTACTGAGTAGATTTTTCGAGTTATGAGACAGAGACGAATATTTTTACGTAATTAAGAAAGTTTGAATCGGGAGCCGGCGCCTTATTGTTGCTATCTCGCTTCGACAGTTTCTGCTGCCAGTAGTTGTCAGCGATCCCAGTATGGACAGAGTCGCTTAATTGCATCGTTCACCTGATACGTAAAACAAATAAACCGAAAACTGTGTACGTCGACGTCCCAACATGCGAAGTGTGGTAAATAGGTTCATTTTAATGATTTCAAATACATTAGAACAGCGTTGAATAGCAAGAAACAACATAAAAAAGTTAAAATCTTTTTTGTTTTAAAATACTATAGAAATAAATTCACTTTATCAGTACTAGGCGTAGATTTATTCGCGTAGACAACAATAGTAACTTTTGTTGATGTTACTTGCCGTAGTTCCAGTGAAAATAAAAGTAATTACAGTCAAGTGGTTTTGTAAAGTTTTAGAAGATTAATTTACTCAAGAGATTAATACTACTGTGCTTCATTATTCTGTATTTGTGTTCTACAGTGTGATACGAATGTGTGAGTATGCATATTGGTTATATTAGCAGGGGAAGACGTGAAACAAAGCAAAGGAACAGTAAAGTTATTTATCAGTGCGGGTTGTTATTATTTGAACAGACATAAGGAGAATAATAAAGAGCTGATAGCTGCGTTTTGTCTATGTGTGAGAACAGTTGTAAAGATTATTTTTTTATTGAATTAATGATATGTTACAATGGGTTAGTACAGAATTGGTAGCTGAATTTCTGTTTATTTTTGGTAAAACGGTAGCAAATGAAAGAACAGAAATCCATGTTGCAGTGTAGTGAAGCTGAGGGAAAGAGATAATCAGACATAAGTTTTGCTAAATTTGATAAGTTTTTAAGTTCCATGCCAATGCACTCTGAAGCTTGCACTTCCGCACTCATTTGTACCAAGTCCAATGCTGTGGCATTCTAGCCGCCCAGAATCAGTCCCCGCAATTTCCGCTAAACTTACCGATTTGGTCAACACCTGAATACCACTCAGATAGCTTCTAGTTCACACAGTGTTCCTCCCTCTGCGCGCTCGCTTCGTATATATCCTCGTCTCCACTCTTCCTCCAAATCGCCTAGTTTTAATGCCCAAGTACAGAAAAATGATGATGAAAACTACATCTTATAAAGTACTGGCACTACACCTTGCCCCTTTCAAAACCGCATCCAACAGCACCAACTTTATGATTCGGCTTTAGCAATCAGTTAAATGTTTTCGCTATTGTAAGGTTACTATACTTCGGTTACTTTAAAAGAAATAATTAAAACTAAGACTGAGCTCATTAACTTCCATAGGAATTTTTCTGATATTCCCACTGGCGATGACGAGATGTCCCTAAACACATATCAGCTCTCACTGGACATGCGAATTAATTATAAGTATGGTTTAAAATATATTTATTGTAGGATAGGAGCATCGCCCAGTTTCTTGACTGATACACACTGTGTAATATTCGCTGAGGTATTCAACAGTTTCCTGTTGTGATTTGTTCTTGGTTCACTCTAAAATTACTTGCCTATAATTACAGTGACATCAAATAAAAGCTTGAATTATGAATATTAATCGGACTTTGTGTGTATTATTCGCTGCTGCGCAAAGCACTTCATCGAATGACACCTTGATTAAAACTGTAATTTTTTCAGTGGAAGTTACTGATTTTCAAAATGTATGTTTTATTTTATCATGACTTGCTCATGTATCATACAGTGGAGGGCGTTCCTGTTTTAGCCTATTTGTATTTTTTTCTGAGTTAAATGCTGTTTTTCGACTATTAAATAATACTTATAGCAATGGAGGCATCACGACTTTATGCTGTCAGAATACTGAAACAGCAGCAGTCTCTGGCAACATCCAACTGCAGCCGCCAGTACAATGTTTGACGCTAAACTTCCAGCAATTCCACCAGAGGTGCTGGCCTGTTCACCAAAGGCGCTGGCCCGGTGCTCGCTTTTGTCTGCGCTGGCTCGCCCACTCTGCGTCCCAGGGTAACGACACTGACGTTGACTGTAGCCTCGCTGTGCTAATCAGCAACGCCCATCTTTCCTATGGGCTCACCTATTGCTACTGCGGGACGCACACTACTATAACGTCATGTCTTCTTAGTTGTGGTCCATTTTATCCCGTTGAGAAAGTGGACAGGTGTCGTCAGGTCCCTCTCTGCTTTAGTCATGGATGTCTATCGCGGCTTCTGCTCGCATTAAAATGGATTTTATGGTCTCTTCTCCACCTAACAGCGACCAAGCACGTTCCTCAAACACTGCTTTGTGGAACTTATCTTACTCTCTCATCAACGTCTCCCCTACAAAGCCAGCCGTGGTAGCATGTGCTCCCTGGAGATTACGTGGTGTGTACGGAACTGAGTGTTCATCAGAAAACTACTGGTGGGTGAATGTGGATTGCCGGTGTTACAGCACACTTGAATGTGGATTGGTGCAACGAAATCGGTATCTGTTACGGAAAATAATCTTCGAATTCGGTGAAGTGTTAATGAAGACTCGATTTGTTTTTATTGGACAACTATGGATGATCTTACAGGGCAAAAGATGTTTAGGTTAATACTGAGTGGAAACGGAGACAGTAGTATTTTTGGTGTTTAACGGTATGTATTCTGAGTTTAAATTTTTAAACCCGTTTCTGAAACAAATATCAGTAAATATCTACAAACATTGTCAACTGTTGCAAGAAGTCGCTGAACATAAACAGAAAAGTGTATTTCCAGTTTCTTTGATTTAGTCTACAGATCCCACCCGCCTTTCGTATACTTCCTGCACTAAAAACAAGTATTCTGGAGTTCCTTCCGTCTTCAGGGTCCCCAGTTGCGAATGTTAGGAGCATATTCCTTATATCTAATGGCATCAAGATTCTCTCACCTGTTAGAATAGTGGCATGTTTCATTGCTTTCTGCATGGAAAAGAATATTGTCGTGGAAATTGAAGTTTCTAGACGACGTTTACCGTTGTGTAAGTTTGGTTGTGGCATTACGGGTTTTAAAAG
Source organism: Schistocerca americana (assembly GCF_021461395.2). Lineage (NCBI taxonomy): Eukaryota > Metazoa > Arthropoda > Insecta > Orthoptera > Acrididae > Schistocerca > Schistocerca americana. The sequence continues at coordinate 500,899,773 of NC_060121.1, forward strand.
CTGTGCTTGCGCGTGCAGTTACGGTAACCTGCGGAATCCAGCGGACCGAGATATGATTCGTTCTGCAAAAACGCATATGACCGGACCTATACTTTCACCCCTGTGCCTTGTCACACAACGCATAAACCCGACACACTGCATACAGTACGCACGACAACATGATAAGGAATAAATGAAGACTTTATTTTATTAGGCCTACAGTTGTCACACCCCACTGACAGCACAGTTTCATCGACATTTCGGAAGCACTGTTTACATCTTCACTAACTATTTGCTAGGGGAAAGACAATAATATACAATGTGTACAAGAATCTAGAGAGACTGGAAGTGCTCGGACTTAAGAGGGTGTAAGATGGGCTTGTAGTCTATCACCCCTACTGTTCAATCTGCACATCGAAGAAGAAATGATGGAAATAAAAGGTAGCCTGCAGAATGTTATTAAAACTCGGGATGAAAAGATACGATAAAATTCGCTGATGGCATTGCTACCCTGATTGGACTTCTAGAAGAATTACAGGATCTGTTGAATGGAATGAGCAGTCTGATGAGTACAGAATACGGATTGAGAGTAAATCGAAAGTAGCGAGAAACTTAACATCTGAACTGGGGATCAACAAGTAGAGGAAGTTAAAGAATTCTGCTATATAGGCAGAAAAATGACCCATGATGGAGGGAACAAGGAGGACATTAAAAGCAGACAAGTACTGGCTAAAAGGGCATTCTTGGCCAAGAGAAGTCTACTAGTATCAAACATATGTCTTAATTAGAGTATGAAATTTCTGACAATGAACGTTTGAAACACGTCATTTCATGGACCGTGGGAAAACCTGAATAAGAGAATCGAAGCATTTGAGATCTGGTGCTACAGAAGAATGTTGAAAATTAGGTGGACGGTTAGGATAAGGAACGAGAAAGTTCTCCGCAGAATCGCGAGAAAAGGAATATGTGGCAAACACTGACAGGGAGAAGGGACAGGATGATAGAACATCTGTTAAGACGTCAGGGAATAACTTACGTGTTACTACAGGGAGGTGTAGAGGGTAGAAACTGTAGAGGAAGACAAAGGGTGGAATACACCCAGCAAATAATGGAGAATCGTTTTTTGAGTGGTTTCGTCTCTCAACCAGTCTGGCAGAACTAATGTTTGTGGTAGATAATCAGTCGCCGGTGCCTCCCTCCACGCTACTTTCACTTGTAATTACGTTATATAGTAACTACAGTTTTGAAAAATTAATTAATCTTTCCACGCGACTTGTTGAAAGACAAACTTTGCCTACGCGACTTGAATTAAGGAATTAGATTTTGTAAAATAGGACAAAAAAAGTTTAAATGCATGGCAGTGGCCCGATGGCTCACTTTTTGGTGGTCTCTCAGTACTTTTTAGGAGCAGAAAGTCAATTGGATACTGGCTCCCACCGCCGGCGAGTCAGTGGTTACATCTGGAGAATTTGCAGTCATCCTGCCCATTCACAGAGGTCTATTGTATCTCTCCCCGACCAACCTCACTCCCGACATTGCCCGCATCTAGTGGTCGTGCGGTAGCGTTCTCGCTTCCCACGCCCGGGTTCCCGGGTTCGATTCCCGGCGGGATCAGGGATTTTCTCTGCCTCGTGATGGCTGGGTGTTGTGTGCTGTCCTTAGGTTAGTTAGGTTTAAGTAGTTCTAAGTTCTACGGGACTGATGACCATAGATGTTAAGTCCCATGGTGCTCAGAGCCATTTGAACTATTTTTTTGAACTGCCGACATTCAATTCCATCGTTCGATCCTACGTCACTCTGAGTGCACCTGAAATTAAACTTGTTCTGTTCTTATATATGTATTCCGTTTCATTACAGGCTAAAACTTATCCGAGTGACAGTGTAAAGTGCAGAAAACAGTACGTACGTCACTATGAGATTGAATTTCTTTCCTTCTACATAATTAATTCTTGCTGTACATCGGTCACTACGTCGTCACTGTCAGACAAAAGTTCTTCTGTTCTACCTGAAGCTTCTTTTGCCTGTATATCCTGCTCTGCTGTTATTGTTTCCCCATTTACAGCATTTTCTCCACAATTAACTAAGGGACTTTCGTTAGTAATCTAGTACTCATTAGATCGCGAACCTGCTCTAAAAATTCATTTTCCAGCCTCTGTTCTTCGTCGACCTGGTTCCCATAGTTACAGTTATTATCTTCTTTCCCAAAAATCTACCACGCTTCCCTTAAAAATACGTATCATTACTTCATTCCTCTCGTCCCGTATATTTGTTCTTACTGTACCAGCACTATGTGGTTCTGTCTGTTAACGGCTTGCAAAGGGTTTTGCTAGCGAATTTAACGTACGTTTTGGCCGTCTGCAAACGCTAGCACCCTTAGCGACTACTGTTGCTTCTCCTGATCTCACAATGTCATTAAACCTGGCATTACATTCTGTTCTCTATTTAGAATGTTGCTCTACCCGTTCAACTGAAACCTGTCAAAACAACAACATCCAATAGAACCACATCGTCCCCTACATCTTCCTCTGAAGTTGTTTGATCTTTGCACTCCTACTCTGTTTATGTGTATTTCAATCCTGTTTTTACTTTTTCTAATACAAAGCCTATAATCTCTGTTTGCATTTCCCGCTTCCTTCATAAAATACTCTCCCCAAACACAGAATAAACTTACTTATGTCATCTGTAGATGAAGAAATTATTTTATTTCTCCAGTATTGAGGCAGCCTATGTTCTATCCCCATAATAATCTGATCAGTTTCTAATTTACTGCTCAGGTATGACAAAATGTTACCCACTTCAGCACAAACTTCTTATTGGTATCTTTCTTGCGGTTTTGTTTTTCGCCTGACTTAAAATCATTAAGCATCTCAATTTGTTTCCGATTATCTCAATATTGAAACTTCCTATACCGTTATATATATCTACAGCTAAGTTTCCCCTTACACGAGCTTTTTCGGTATACACGGAAGAGCCAAGGAAACTGGTACATATGCCTAATATCGTGAAGAGCCCCCGCGAGCACACACAAGTGCCGCAACGCAACGCGACGTGACATGGACTCGACTAATATCTGAAGTAGTGCTGGAGGGAACTGAAACCATAGATCCTGCAGGGGTGTCCATAAATCCGTAAGAGTACGAGGGGGTGGAGATCTGTTGTTGTTATCAATGGAGAGACGTCTACAGACGTTAAAGTAACCTCTGGCGTGCCACAGGGGAGTGTTATGGGACCATTGCTTTTCACAATATACATAAATGACCTAGTAGGTAGTGTCGGAAGTTCCATGCGGCTTTTCGCGGATGATGCTGTAGTATACAGAGAAGTTGCAGCATTAGAAAATTGTAGCGAAATGCAGGAAGATCTGCAGCGGATAGGCACTTGGTGCAGGGAGTGGCAACTGACCCTTAACATAGACAAATGTAATGTATTGCGAATACATAGAAAGAAGGATCCTTTATTGTATGATTATATGATAGCGGAACAAACACTGGTAGCAGTTACTTCTGTAAAATATCTGGGAGTATGCGTGCGGAACGATTTGAAGTGAAATGATCATATAAAATCAATTGTTGGTAAGGCGGGTACTAGGTTGAGATTCATTAGGTGAGTCCTTAGAAAATGTAGTCCATCAACAAAGAAGGTGGCTTACAAAACACTCGTTCGACCTATACTTGAGTATTGCTCATCAGTGTGGGATCCGTACCAGATCGGGTTGACGGAGGAGATAGAGAAGATCCAAAGAAGAGCGGCGCGTTTCGTCACAGGGTTATTTGGTAACCGTGATAGCGTTACGGAGATGTTTAGCAAACTCAAGTGGCAGACTCTGCAAGAGAGGCGCTCTGCATCGCGGTGTAGCTTGCTCGCCAGGTTTCGAGAGGGTGCGTTTTTGGATGAGGTATAGAATATATTGCTTGCCCATACTTATACCTCCCGAGGAGATCACGAATGTAAAACTAGAGAGATTCGAGAGCGCACGGAGGCTTTCAGACAGTCATTCTTCCCGCGAACCATACGCGACTGAAACAGAAAAGGGAGGTAATGACAGTGGCACGTAAAGTGCCCTCCGCCACACACCGTTGGGTGGCTTGCGGAGTATAAATGTAGATGTAGATGTAGATCTCTTCTGAACAGCACGTTGCAAAGCATGCCAGTTATGCTCAATAATGTTCATGTCCGGGATTGTTGGGTGGCCAGAGGAAGTGTTTAAACTCAGAAGAGTGTTTCTGGAGTCACTCTGTACAATTCTGGAAGTGTGGGGTGTCGCATTGTCCAGCTGGAATTCCCCAAGTCCGTCGGAATGTACAATGGACATGAACGAATGCAGGTGATCAGACGGGATGCTTACGTACATGTCACCTGTCAGAGACGTATCTAGACGTGTCAGGGGTCGCATATCACTCCAAATGCTCACGCCCCACACCATTATCGGGGTTGACGGGCCCAGGCGAGGAGTAAAGCTTTGTGTCGTGCCGTCATTAAGGGTATGCGAAAGCCCATATCTATGATGTTTCGTGAAATGGTTCACATGCTGACACTTGGTGATGACACAGTATTGAAATCTGCAGCAACTCGCGGAAAGGTTGCACTTCAGTCACGTTGAACGAATATCTTCTGTAATCGTCGCTCCCGTTTTTGAAGGATTTTTTTGCGGATGCAGCGATGTCAGAGATTTGATGTTTCATCGGATTCGTGATATTCACGGGACACTCGTGGAATGGTGGGACCGGAAAATCCCCACTTCATCGCTATCTCGGGGACGCTGTGTTCCATCGGTCGTGCGCCGACTATAACACCACGTTCAAACTCATTTAAATCTTAATAACCTGCTATTATACCAGCAGTAACCAATCTAACAACTGCGCCAGACACTTGTTGTCTTATATAGGTGCTGCCGACCGCAGCACCGTGTTATGCCTGTTTACATATCTCTGTATTTAAATACGCGTCCCTATACCAGTTTCTTTGGCGCTATAGTGTAATTCGACACTGCAAAGCCTATCTTCTGTTTGTCGTTTCTATGACCTAGCGGCCCATGCTCAAAATCATCCGAAAATTTTTCATGTGATCATTTTTATGGGGGTCAGATTCCAAAAGTTGTTTTTCTGTAGCATATGAACTCTCAGATGATTCTGTTACACCATTATCATTAGTTACATTTTGTTACACTCCAGCCAATATTCATGCTCATGTAAGTATCACGTACAGCGGTACTATATTGAGTTCCAAGGTAGTAGCTGTTACACACCTTACTGAACACAGTTCACAGTTACCTTTTTCCTCAAAACCTAGATATCAATGGCTGGAGGGAAATTTAAGCCCAGTTCCTCCACGAAAACGGTCTAGGATTATTTCGCTCGCTTCCACTGCTAAGAGTCAAATGTATTCTCCGTGTTACGCAATCAGTTCGCGTACTACAACAGGAAATACCACAGAATATTTTTATAACCTTACCACTGTCGCAGTTATGATTATCTACTCACAATGGATGAATATATCTGTTCTGCACATCACACACGCAAACAGAATACATTATCATACAGGTTTTTTATTTCACACGGGAACTTCGTGCTCTATGGCATGAATTTATTTTCAAACTATGAAATACTCTATCCCTGCTACAAAGCGTTACATACGACATAACCCGTAAAAGACGAAAATTGAATTTTGGAAATCGATTTTTGTTGTTGTGTTTACATGTTGGACATGAAACAGTTTTGGAAGCCGGATCGAAAGTATATTTCCTTCGCTTCAAGTGTTTTGCATAAATGGTGACAGCAAATCAGTTGGTTCGATCTCTTCGGCGTGGTTAAGTCAAGTTGTTAGTCCCTTCGCAATATTTTTAATAAGGCGAATGTAAGAGTCTTCGAAGGATGTCACTGAAGCCGTATGGAGACCGTGGAGATTATTCAACAAGTCGTATGTAAAAGTGCTTTGAACGCTAATGAATGCGCCTGAAACTGTTTTTATTACATCCGTCTAGATTATACGTTTCGTGATAAGTATGAAGTGATCACTGGTAGCCGGCCGCGGTGGTCTCGTGGTTCTAGGCGCTCAGTCCGAAGCCGCGCGACTGCTACGGTCGCAGGTTCGAATCCTGCCTCGGGCATGGATGTGTGTGATGTCCTTAGGTTAGTTAGGTTTAAGTGTTCTAAGTTCTAGGGGACTGATGACCTAAGATGTCAAGTCCCATAGTGCTCAGAGCCATTTGATCACTGGTAGAATATTGTTGTATTCCAAAAATTTCAAGACAGAATGCCTGAAAATCTTTAAAAAAGGATTTGTATTCCTGGACACAGAAGAAGTGAGCATTTTGTCACCAGGCAATGTTTGTGTGCGACAGTTCCAGGCAAATAAGCGGGGAGTATGCATGGTCAGCTACGGAGAATATAGCGGTTATTGCAATCAATTTCATTTTGGTAGTTCAGCAAATATATTTGTGTTTATGACTCTGTTTATATCTATTAAAATTGAAATGCCTCTTTTCAATCAAGGAAAAGAAGTAAACAACTTCCTAGCCCGTTCAACAGCTCTTATCCGTCGCTCCACAATACGTTCTCTTGAGTGCTACGCCACGACTGTGTTATACACTGAAACAACTGTAATGCTGATGTTTCGAGCGTCTTCACAGTGTTATCTTCGGTGTAGTTGAACTACAGTTTACTCACCACGAAGAAGACTATTGCAAATGTTTCCAAACCGTCAGATTTATGGTTGGTTTAGAGTTTCGTAAGGACACGGCTTCACACTCAAACAGAGTTTATTCTGATTGACACTGGCCATGGGTGGCTACGGATTTGCTTCCTCCATACTAACCAAAATTTAAAAAGACCAACAGAGAACTTCGATCTTAGCAGCTGAAATCTTGAAGCCGAATGAGCACTTCACGACCCGATACTGGGGTTTTTACGTGACGAACCAGATGCGAAATTGGTAAATCGGTTTACAGAAAACCATATTTGGAAGACTGTGTAAACATTTCCAATGGCTGTACGGAGAACTTAGAAACACAGTTTAGGACGATGTAAAGTTGAAGAAACTAAACATATGCGGCAATCATAGGGAAAATGATTTGGAGCAACACTTTATCAGATGAATTATAGTGGTTAATTTATTAAGGAGGGAAAAAAAGGCACGTGAATGTAGCGTTAGAAAGGTATAATGTGACTTAAACTGCGGAATGTGGAAGAAATACCTTTACCTTTATTGCGCACTCGGCAGCAGGTTTTGCGAAGGTTCCCATGGCAGCGGAGTTAACGATCTCTTGGCTTAAATGCTCAACTCGATTGTTAATAGCACCAAGTCGGCAAGAGTGCACACTACGCTAATGGACTCGAGAGATTTTCCCGCGTAGATGAGAGTGCCCGCACAGGAGAGCAATGCGGAGACGACAACGGAGCGTCGCTGTCGACAGGAACAATTAAAAGCGACAGACAATTACAGGGGGAGGCGGCAATTTCCATGCCCGGCGCTGGACGGAAGATACTTTCGCAATGTGCATTTAAATTCCCCGGCGAGTACTTCGATGGGCGCGTTCGGCATGGGGGCGGGTCTCGAGTGTCCGTCCATAGTCGCGTCGCGTCGCGTCCTCCGTTAACTGCATTCCATTAAAGTCGTCCGCCAGCAAACCAATTATTCCTGGCGAGGACGCTCTAAGGCGGCTTAAATCAGGGACGCCGGGAACTTCTCACAGGGGACGCCGAGGCAGCGCGCTGGCCGATGTATGGCTTGTAACGCGCGCTGCGTTCGCTGTAAATACTGCCCGACGGCCGGCAATATCCATACGTCGTGCGCGGCGCGGCCGACGTTTATGGATGTAATGGTGCTAAATTGGTTTCGCCGTTTCCGGCAAACATCGTAGTTTATGCGGCGACGTCCTTCAGAGAATTTGCATTACGGAATCTATCTCCTTGGGCAGCTGTAGGGAAACACATCGACGCCATCGTTTAGGCGGTCACTAAACTACTGCAGCGTCTCTCTTTAGGTGTGAATTTAGAAACTGTCAAAGCACTAGCGCCTCAAAAATACATTACTGTTGGTGTGATCATCTAGGAACTCATCTTCGACTACATCGGGAAAAGGCTTATCCCACGAAAACACAATTTTTGCACGAGAAGTCGTTTTAATAATTTATGACCCATAAAAAATTACTAATTTGTATGTAACAAGAAAATGTAAGATAAACAATACCTCAAGAAAAAATAAAGCTGTTGATACATTAGTCCAGTATCTTTTTTACCATGAAAGATTTAACGTTAGCTACTAACCAGTGGCGCGATTATGACTTTCCCGAACTGGACTTCAGGCACCATGTTAGCTACAGAAGATTACACATCTAGAGCCGTATTTACATGTATCCCTGCAGATCACTGTGAACTGTATTGCAGAGTGCGATCCTGTCCAGAAACCTTATGGAGCGATTTGTAGGAGGATGAAGAATAGATCCTACGCTTAATACTGGTTCTTGGAACGCTATAAATTGGCTTTCAGGGGATAATTGGCATCTATCTCCAAGTGCCTGCCAATTCAGATTCTTCGACATATCCTGACACTCCCATAAGTAAAACAACCTGTGACATTTCGTATAGCCCTCCTTTTTAAATATTCAGTGTTCCTGTAAGTTGTACTCGTATTTCGTATGGCTTACACACACGAGCAGTACCCTAATATGTGACACAGACGTGATTAGTAACAGGTCTGTTTAGTAGATTAAGTTTTTTTTTCATTATACTGCAATGAACCGAAGTTTGCCACCTGTCCTACTTATGATTAATCCCTACGCGATCATTTCATTTCATGTCCTTATAAATTATACTGTATCCATATTCACACTGGTCGACGGATTTCTGCTGCGACTCATCAGTGGTGCAGTCATAGGATATTATTTTCCCGCCTTTTATGAAGTGCACAGTTTTACCTCTCTGAACATTCAAAATAAGTTGCCAAGCAGGGCAACACGTTGAAATGTTTCCAGGATCTAATTACGTACATTTATGCAGTTTTTTTCACATAGTTCATTATACATAATTTAATCATCTGCCAAGAGTCCAAGGTTGCTACTAAAATTGTGTCCCAGGTCATTAATGCGCGATGTGGTCAAAAAGGGTACCAACATACCTCCCTGGGCTATCTCTCAAGCTACTCCTTCTTCTCTCTATGACTCACGATCCAAGATAACGTACTGCTTTCTTGTTACTAATAAATGATTATTAGAGTCACAAATTTTGTTTGATATAGTTGTGCTGTTATTGTTAATCGTTCATGTGCTAGTAAGTCAAATACTTTTCGGAAGACAAAACATACTGGATCCACCCGTCTGCTTTGTGTCATAGCGAGACAAAAGCACAAGTTAGGCTTCGCTTGATCCATGTTTTCAGAATCCATGCTGTTTAGCATTGTAGGTGTCACTCCGTTCGAGGTTCATCATTACGTTTGCCTTGAACTAATCACAGATTCCGTACGAGTCCACCATAGTACCAGCTGTGAGATGACTTCCCGAACTCCTAGAAGACGGAATGCACTGTCTGGAAGATACCGTGTGAGAAAGAGGAGAGCTCTGTTCATGTGAGAGATGTTTTCTGAAGTCGTGCTGGTTTCTGTAAGTCACTTCCTTTCCTTCAACAGCTGAAGAACATAGAGCTTAAAATACACTCAAGATTCTTGCAACACAAGAGTAGCAGAGAATTTTTTTTGGTCATCGGTCTTACCACCGATTTTATGCGGCCGGCCTCAATTTTCTCTCCTACGCCAAGCTCTTCATCTCAATTTCCTCTCCTATGCCAATCTCTTCATTTCCAAGTAGCACCTGCATAATGCGAGCTCAATTATTTGTACTATATATTGTAATCTCTGTCTTCCCAAAAAATTTCGCCGTCCTCTACGTCTCCCTGGTACCACTGCAGTTACTCGTAGATGTCTTATTATCTAATTGCTTTGTCTAGTTCTTTTCCTCGCCTAGCATGGGGATAACCTCCTGACGTCATGCCTTATTAGTCCACTTAATTTATAAGAATCACTTCCAGTCGTAATTTCTCAGAAATTTCTTTCGCAAATTAAGACATACATTTGATAATAGTAGACTTATTTTGGCTGGGAATGATCTCTTCATTTGTGCTAGGCTCACCTTATATCCTCCTTAGGTCGTGAATCGTGTTAGTTTGTTTCAAAATGTTATGTTTGTCGATCTCGTTTCTGCTGTTCCTCAAGACTTTCGTCTTTACTTTATTTATTATCACTTCATGTGCTGTGTCCAGTAGGCTGTTCAGCCTGTTCAGTGGGTGCTATAATTCTTCCTCGTTTTCACAGAGCTCAGCCATTTCTTTGTCGAATCTTATCATTGCTAGTCTTTCACCCAGAAATTTAATCTTAATATACCATTCTTTTATTTTGTTCATTGTTTCTTCGATATACAGGATGAACAGGTAAGAAAATAGACTGCACGCTTGTTTCACAGCCTATTTAATTCCAGCAATTATCTCCTGGTTTATCACTACTATTGATCCCTCTTTGTTCTGGCACATGTTCTATAATACCTTAGAATTTCAAACACGATGCATTACTTACCATTGTCGAACGAGTTTCTATAGGTCGACAAATCCAGTGGAAGTGTCGATATTCCTTAAGTCTTATTACCATTATCAAACGCAACAGGAGAACTGCCTCTCATGTATATTTTTCTTGTAACACATTTTGCTGAATGAGCTGTCAAATTAATTGTGCTGTAATTCTTCCATTTATCTGTAGTGTGTGAATGACATTCTTTGGAAAGTCTGATGCCATACTCCCTTCTCAGTTGTTCTAAACATTAATTTGGATACTCGTTTGGTTGTCAGTAACACCACTGATTTTGGACTCTTCCGCTGTAATGAGTTCTGTTGGTTGGAAGTTTGCTAAAACTGGAAGTCGATAATCACACCATTTTTTATCACGTTTTCAGAAACTTTCTCCTCTTCGTAGAGGCCTTTGATGTGATCTTTAGATCTGTGTGCTTTTAACTCTGTGTTTAACGATGGAATATCTTTTCCATTTTTGATGTTAACATCTCAGATTTTAAACTGTTATTAGTTCTCTTTGTGCTAGATCTGTACATCCGACAATGTATTCACTTATTTACTGCATTCCATTCCCTTTAAATTAGTAGCTCTTGTTACGCATTTTACTTCAAAACGATATTACTACATTCTTTACATTTCATGAACAGCTTTAAATTTCCTTCTATCATCGATCAGTTGAACAGTTTTTCCCTTTTGCTCATAATGTTAGAGATTTTCTCCGTAATTTTGAAGACTCTTTACTTCGCTTTTATAATTACAGTCGTGACGAGCACTCAGTGTGGTTCCTCACCATTTGAGAGTTTCCCAAGACAAACCAGGGAAGGTTCATTCTAAAACCGTAACAGCTATTGCTCTACAACGTGATGTGCAATCTGCTTTGAGTACTCTTGTGTCTATATCAATTGATTTGTGCGGTTTGCAACTGTCAAACATTGGCATCCTCATCTGTAAATTCAATTTTGAATGCATTATCTAATATTTCGGCATTCCGCCTATTGCGTTCAACCACATCATCAAGATACGCAAATGATTGTATGGAAGGTTTTGATTGGTTCACTGAGTTTCCATATGCACAAAAATTTTCTGATACATATTGCACCATATCCGACTGGAAGTTTCAGGCTATAGAGTGCGCGCAAAATAACGTGGCCGGTACTTGCACAACCGGCAAGGCATGCGTGGGAAGAGCGTTAGTAGTGGAGGCTAGAGGCAGGCGGTGCAGGTGAAACGCCGAGCACTGGAGGGGGCAACTGCCGTTCTAAACTGAAGCCTACACACACATATTTTTGTAAATATTAAGTGGAGCCCCTCCAAGTCCACACTTGCATGGCGACGATTCAAAAAGGTCTGTGACCTCTGCTTTGGTTAGTATCTAAAAATTTGCCAAAGCACAGCGGAGTTTACACAGTGTGACCTCTCTGACATGTAGTGCTTACACAGTTTCGAGAGAATATTAAAATAGTGGTTTATTAAGTTAATTAAGTGAGGAACTGAGGAAAAATAAGGTCAATAGCTTATGAAAAAGCACTTCCTCGGTACAAAAATAAACGTGCAATGTCTTCATTTATGTTATTCCAAAAACCAATAGCATTTATCGTTTCGTCAGCTATCGATAGCCCTTAAAAATTAGATTCTTTCATCGAAAGTCTGTAGTTGCGGAATAACATGGTAGATAATGAAGTTTTGCATAATAACCATATGTCAAAATACTCTCCTACTTGCGTACTATCATCTGCCAAGAACTCACTTCGATATCTCAAATCGTTTATTAAGTATGAGGAACGTTGTGGATATTTTAATCTGGCTTTATCTGATACGTCGCGCGGCTGGCGCCAGTACTTACGTCCTTCTAGGGTCATCTTTGCTTCCGATTTTCCTTTGGACGGCTTCGAGTCAGTTGTTCATTGCGGGTCCGGCTATTTAAGTCTGCAGCATCAAGGCACCGGCCTCACTATGTGGTTTGTCGCTCGCGAGGCACTACGGGGTAGGAAGGTTGGCCCTTACTTGGTGCGCATGCTCATTGCGTGTGTAACGAGCGGGGTGCTGCGGTCGAAGACGGCGGCGAAGTTGGGTTCTGGCACTAAGCATGGTGTCTGGTTTTGTGCTCAAAACGCAGTGAAAGTTGAGAAGAAGAGCTTGCTGGAGCGTCGCCTGGATTAACCTTCCGCCTGCTCATATGTGTGAGTTTGGTCCCGAATGTACCAAAAAAAAAGTTCAAATGTGTGGGAAATCTTACGGGACTTAACTGCTAAAGTCATCAGTCCCTAAGCTTACACACTACTTAACCTAAATTATCCTAAGGACAAACACACACTCCCATGCCCGAGGAGGGCTCGAATCTCCGCCGGCACCAGCCGCACTGTCCATGACTGCAGCGTCTCAGACCGCTCGGCTAATCCCGCGCCCGAGTGTGCCGTGGCAGGTTAAGTCACACATACCATGATAGGGGCCTTAGGCCTTCCACCTTGGTTTATTACTACTTAATAAAGGATCAACAGATATATGTAACCAAGACTGGTGAGCTGCTCATTATTTAGTGATGGTATGTTTATGCTGGTACCAACCGTGCTTTTTAAATACAAGTATCTATACATAGTAACGAAAGACGATGCTGTCTCGTAAAATCACATCATGTTTCATGAAAATATGGTTCTGCTCGGCCTTGTCTTTAAAGTAAACTCAGCTCTTACTATCGCGTAGTGTTATGGTGTTTGCCGGCCGGTGTGGCCGAGCGGTTCTAGACGCTTCAGTCTGAAACCGCGCGACCGCTATGGTCGCAGGTTCGAATCCTGTCTCGGGCATGGATGTGTGTGATGTCCTTAGGTTAGCTAGGTTTAAGTAGTTCTGAGTTCTAAGTGACTGATGACCTCAGATGTTAAGTCCCAAAAAAAAATGGTTCAAATGGCTCTGAGCACTATGGGACTCAACGGCTGTGGTCATCAGTCCCCTAGAACTTAGAACTACTTAAACCTAACTAACCTAAGGACAGCACACAACACCCAGCCATCACGAGGCAGAGAAAATCCCTGACCCCGCCGGGAACCGAACCCGGGAACCCGGGCGTGGGAAGCGAGAACGCTACCGCACGACCACGAGATGCGGGCATTTAAGTCCCATAGTGCTCAGAGCCATTTTGTTATGGTGTTTAAATTAATGCTTAAGTCGCTGAGTTAAAAAACATTTTTCAGGCGAACTTTCCTGTTTTAAATGTTATGGTTTTATTGGTTGTGTAGTATGAATGTGTAAATGCAAGTGTGCTGTTGTAGTTGATTTATGTTTCAGTTACGTGGAGCGCAGTGCATTTCGTCCGGTACAGTGGGGCGTGGCATCGGGGCTTGACGACTTAGCCGTTGCCAGCGGAACTGTGATTTGTTGACTAGCTCCATGTGAAGGCCCGCTTGCTCGGTCACATCTTTGAGTATTGTTTCGCTCTTTGTTTCTGGCTCCGTCAGGTCGTTAAGCTTGGTAGCCCGTTCCTCCGCCACCCTGCTGAATGTGCTTCGGGCTTGAAGTGTGACTTCGATCTTACAATGTTGAGTGGCACTCTGTCATTAGTACCCAGTCAGATTCATTAAGGCACCGCGTTAAAATTTCAAAAGTTATCTTTTTATTCCTTGGGTTTTGTAACATTTATTTACGTTATTCCTATGGTATGAAATATTATTGCAAAGGGAAATCGTTGTATAGCCTATTCTTGCCGGTTTGAGTTTGACAAGTTGGTTTTATTAAATGTTTGTGCCAGGAGCAACTTTAATTAATGGTTTATACATCGGTTAAGTAAATGTTCATAGGGGTTTGAGAAAAGTTTTGTTGTAATTGTGGTGATGTGAAACGCCAAGCTGTTCTATTGTATTAAATGGTGTAAGGTAAAATAAATCGTTTAACACAAGCTGTGTATGTTTGATATTAAGGCCCTCCTGCTTTCTGTGTAATGCTAAGATGCAAATGCGCGTACCATTATCGCTGGCGCGAGCGCTAGCAAATGGCTGTACAGTACCAGATTAGTTTTCTCGAGACCGTTGACTGATAAAGACTTCTGATCAAGTCTAAAGAAAAATTAAATGTTACCTAAATTTCATACAATCCAAAATAAGCACAAACGAAAAATCATAGCGACCCCTGAGCATTAACGAAATGATGGGCACATCACCCCGAAGCTGACACATAAAGGTATAAGTAAAGCAGAAAAGAATTTTTGTTTACTGATTTACTTTTTTAAAAATCGTTTGAGAAGGATTACAGGGCGTGCGCCACGATTCTGTCTTCACCGACCGGCCGAAAGGGGGTAAAGACTGTTGATCTCCTCTCTCGCCTCATTCGGGAGGACGACAGTTCAAACCCGCGTCCGGACATCCAGATTTAGGTTTTCCGTGATTTCCCTAAATCGCTTCATGCAAATGCCGGGATAGTTCCTTTTAAAGGGCAAGGCTGGCTTCCTTCCTTCTCCTTCCCTAATCCGATGAGACGCATGACCTCGATGTTTGGTTCCCGTCCCCCATCTCAACCAACCAACTCCCCTCTCGCTCAGCGCTTTGGACGAAAATTGGTCATTGCGCATCAACCATCGTATCCGGCGCGGACTCTACACACAGTACTTATTATGTATGCAGGAGGTGCCTTTGGGTTTTCTCCATCACTAGCCTTTGATTGTGTGGACTTTATGACCACCGCATTGGCAACGAAAGCCACCTCCTTCCTATTAAACAGGGATTGTTTGCCCTTACCCTTCCCATCGATACAACAACTCATCTTACATATCTCTCAGCACCAATACTATTTTCAGTTTCCCGTCCTACCCCCTGAACGTCTTTAACCAAATAACGCTACCGCCTGCTCCATATAACACATAAATACCAAAACTACTGAATATCATTGCTGTACTGTTCACATACTCTGTCCATATTCACAACAAATAAGTATACGCAGTACATCCGTCTAACAACACGTAATCCCCTCTACATGCAAAGGAAGCTGCAGTTAATATTTCTTATAACTCTGGTGTGTGACTGATGAAATGTGACAAGCATCTGCAGTGAGGGAACAACAGAATCTTCGTGAAACATCTTTATACCCTGTACTTTCTCGTATTACTACAATTCCATTCTGACAGTCACAACGAACTAAGTACCTGCATGAAGTCTACATTTTAATGAGCAAATGAATTGTTCGGTTTTACAAGTAAACTTGCATTCGTATGTTGTCGACTCATCTCATTAGTCTAGGAACTAATGAATGCAAAAAGAGATGAAGCTCAATGAGTACTACTAATCAGTTAATTTTAGGGGAGCTAAAGTCAAAGACAAAATAGCGTCCTATGCATTCTGCACGTACTAAAACTGGTCGTTACTTGGGTTATGAGTGTGTCAAGGCGCTTGTGGATATAAAACCTAGCAAAAACTTTTCAATGATTCTCATGGTAGATTTACAACTTCTTCGTACAAATACAGCACGACTCGAGTGCTTTAAAACAAAAGTCAGTATCTGCGTCTTGCGGTAGGGACACAGAATCGACGAGAGTAGCAAAAAACTTGACCTGAGCTAAGGAACGAAGAAACAAATCATTCAGAAGAAACTATTCAAATGGCGATCTGGTACGCGCCTCTTCTTATTAAGAAACACATTGCTGTGTTCCCCAAAGGTAGCACAAGAAAAATATTCAAGTATAAAATGAAGTTTATTGTAACACACATAAATGATATGCTCAAACAGCAGTTATTTTAGAACGAAATAATCGTAAACAAATCGCTTCTTCAATACTGAGAGAACAGTAATAATATGTGAAGGCCTGAAGATACCACAGCAAAGTGAAAGTTCCGAAATCCAACGTCCGCACACTAAGCATGCCACAATCAAAATCCAGAAGGGAAGTGCAATAGTGAAAGTCCCAATAAGGATGAGCAACAGTTAAAGTCCGAAAGGGATGCACAAAAGTTTATGCCCAGTGATTAAAAAGTCCAGTTACTGGTCACAACTCTTCAGTGTAGAGGCCACGAATAGTTTAAGACCACAGTTGGCAACAAGAGGAAGGGTCCACAGAGCCAGTGATCCCTGGCAGCACTTGGGTGCACCTGATGGCTGGGCAGAGAGCGGTCATCCCTTGTCTGTCAGCTGAAGAGCTATCTGTTACAAGGTCTGTGCCTGCATAACCTATATGTATTGTTGGTTCCTGTGGGGGAGGAGAGGTGGTAGGAAAGCTCAATGTCTCTGGAAGCGGCTGGGTCACAACTAGCAGTTGGGGTGGCTTCGGATGGTTCTGAGGTCCACCTACATTGGCATTGGCTCTGGTGTGGCTGCAGGCCAGATGACGGCTTCTCCAGGGAGCCAGCTGCAGGACGGAGCTGCGAAAGGCTGAAGGTCTCCAGGATTGGCATTGTAGAGTCCTTCAACTCTGGAACATTAAATGATAGTTCAATAATGGTCCCACGAAGACGACTATGGCGAGACCACAATTGGTTAATGTGCTGGCAACACACTGTTCCATCTTGAATCTTTACCTTGGCTCTGGTCCAACCCGAAAGACTGAGAAAGTTCGCAGAAAATCAATGCTGGCGGTCTTTAGTGAAGATAAGGGCTCACATGGGATCTTGGAGAGAGGAACGGTGGCAGTTTAGCTGCTAAGTTCTTGGGTGGGCACGTTGCGATGGATGATAGATAATGGCGACTAATGTGGTCAGACATAGTTTTTCTGTTGGGGTTGACATGTAAGAACCATGGAGGACAGCTGTGATTCAAGGGTATGGATGAAGCTATTGGCTAGAGTTCAGAAGGACGCAGTATCTATCAGTGCTATGCCATTTGCTTTGCGGAAATCAGGGGAGTACTTGGAAGCAATTCCAGGACTGTTATCCTTAAAAAATCAACTTGAAAAAGCAGGTAAGTGTTGGAATTTTGTCCACTGCAGCTGTGTTACACCCGCATGAGACGTACGTGAAACCACTGCCAGCATCTAAGGCGTTTAACCAGGGTTATGTCAATAAGGAACTTGTAAAACCCACGTGTAACTGGGGCCAGGGGGCGGAAGCGTCTGGCGAAGGTAAAAAAATATGTGGAGGGGTAGCCTGCTTGGAGGTTGGATGAGAAGTAACTATGTGGGGGATCGCCTTGTATATGCCCCACCAACAGATATGTTGGCAGGCCAGGCTCGTGGTGAGCACAACGCCACAGTGCTCAGTGTGGAAGGCAGGCAAGACATTTTGCTGGAGGGTCACTGATACAGTGTGGCCATTGTTCCTCTGGAACATGAGCACATCATTGAAGATGGAGATCTTCCAGCGATGCCAGTAGGCCTCTGGGTGTCGCAGGTGGTTGTGCTCTGGCGGCAAACCACATTGCACCAGGCATAGTACCTTGTGGACACTGGGCCCTCGAAATCGTGGTATGCAACGAGCTTGGCGGCCATCGGAAGGTGGGCCATAGCAGCATTGGTGGCTGTGTGCTGCTGGAAGCAGGCTTCAGGGTCTGTGTCAAAGGCAATGTCCTTACCCAGCGGCAGATGTGAGAAGAGGTCAGCATTACCATATCAGGTTATTGACTGGGACTGAATATCATAATCATGACCTGAAAGAAGCCAAATCCACCACCACAGGTCGATTACCATTCTTGTCAGAAGATTTGGCATTTTGAGAAAAATGAGTAAGGGCTAATGGTCCGTGAACAGTGAGAAATGGCAGCTGTAAAATAGTCGTGAAATTTTTAGGCCATGTAATAGTGCTGTAGGTTCCTTTCCTATCTGACGGCAGTTATGCCGTGCAGGGGAGAGGTTATTGTACACAAATTCAATTGTTCACTCCACAAGTCAATTACATGTGACAGGACTGGCCCCAACCCATAGTAGAACGCATCAGCTGCCAAGATAAGGAGCTTGGTGGGCCCAGAATGTCATCTAAATAGTCTGCTGTACCTAGCACACTGCAGATGACAGGCTTGAGGTAGTGCTGGAAAATGTCTACAATGCAATGCAATGCCAAACAGATGAATTGGGGATCCTCAGTCAAAGAAAGTTGGAGATACTCACAGAGGTAAGCCTTGGCAAACAATTCTCTGCCTGTGAAATAGGTCTTTATGTCCTTTCCCATGAGAAAGTTTAAGTGTCGATGACAGATTGGGCATTCATGATTGTCTTGAAGTTCCTGAAAATGTTCAAAGTGCTGTTCGGTTGTTCTGCACTAAAGACAAGGGCAGCTCATTAACTGTTGTGGATGGGAGTGAGAATAGCCTCATCCTGCAACCATCGTAGGCCCTGCCAAAGTGAGTCTCTGAGCGCGAAGAGAAAATTTATGGCTTTGAAGAACTTAGGTGTCGCTGTTAGGAGAAGCACCCCATATGACCCAAAATTCTCGACACACAGGGAGTATTGTGTGAACACTGAGCTAAACGTGAAGCAACAATTTTTAAGTAGGGGGATGAGTCGTGGATTTCTACACCAGCAGCAGTGAACAGATTCAACTCAAGAGCATCGCCAGTCAATCTCCTCTCTGTGATAGTGATCGAATCGTACTATACATAGGATGTAATTGGCAACTGACTTTAATGAAGTCCTTGCTGCAACTACACAGTGGAGTGTTAAAACACTGAAGGTGAGAGGACACCACACAATAATAAGACTGCCAGTCCATAATGGTCACAGAGGACCATGTGTCTATCTGCAGCTTGATGGGCACGTCGTTTATGGCTAGCATGATCTCTTTGTGGAGATGCACAGACTGGATGTATGATATGTCTGGGAACAGGTCTGCCCTTTTGTTCACCACTGTGTACAAGGGTTCCTTATATGCAAAGTCGAAATTCATTTTGAGTGCTGCTCAGCACACTTCAGCCCTGTTTCCAGATTTTACACAAGGCGGTGCACTTAGCGCGTCAGTAGTGGCACCAGTGTAACTGGTGACTAATAAAATACTGGTTGCAGGAAGGGAACTTTTAGAGGAGCCATCTGACCACTGTGACCTTGCCTGCATTGTGTGAATCCGATTTGGTTGGGGCATGATTATGGCTCGGGTCAGCATGTTGTTTGTATGGCGACAAACTGTGATGTTTCCTGCTGGGTGGCTAGCGATATGAGTGTTGAAAAGCTCTTGTAATGGAAAGACAAGTTTCTAAGGGAAGGTCCTTCAGTTTGAAGAGATCTTCACCTAGGTTTTCACGAGTATCACCTCCTGGACCAAGGAAGCCACATGTGACTGCTTACACTGGAGATTTTTAAACTGAAAATGGTAGTCACGAGGTAAACCATGGAGATGGGTGATCCATTCATGGTAAGACTGCCCATTATGCGTATGACAGCTGGAAAAACGTGTGGTGGACTGCCACCATATCCACCTGGGAGTCGACGTACTCTAACAAACTGGACTTCAACCTGTCGTTGGGCAGAGTGCTAGTTCTATTTCAAGATTAAGTTGTTGCAGGAGGTGGTAAATGTCTGAGTTCGCGTATGACAGAAAGGAGCTCAGCTACTGTGTATCATCTGTGATGCTGTAGGCCAAGAAGTGCTGTTCCATGCACGCAATGTAGTCCACCCATGGCGTGACCTTTTTGTCGAACTGCTGTTGGTGCGCCATCTGGAGGCTCTTAATCATGGAGTCGATCCAGGAGAGGTTGTGCAGGGGATGCGGAGATGGTCGCCAGAAGCCCGATTGGAAGTTCGTGGGTGCGCTGCTGCTGCTGGAGCAGTAAAAACTGGGCAGAGACTGTTCTGTCATGCCAGAAATAACGTGACTGTAAGTGTGCTTGAAAGAGGAAGAACACTACCTGGGTTGGAGCACACATGTAAGACACTGACTCAAAAAGAAATACTCGCTGCCAAACGAAGTCTGCACTGAATATAGTGGAGGAAAAATATCCAGGAATAAAACGAATATAAATTTTATTGAAAAACACGTAAGTGATATGCTTTGATTGACGTTAGTTTGAAGCACAACAACTGCAAAACAAGTCACTTTCTGAACATCGAAAGAACAGCAATCATATCCGAAGTCTGAACGTCTGAAAATGTCGCAATAAATTGAAAGTTCCGAAGTCCAATGTCCATACAGTGTGCCACATGGAAGAGAGATGCAAAAGTTAAAGCCCCAAGAGGATGAGCAAAAGTTAAAGTCCCAAAGCTATACACAAAAGTTTAGTTCTGGCAGATTGACGATGGAAAACAAAGACAAGTATTATGAAGTCAAGTCGCTGATCATTGCATCAGAGACCATGTGACTTCAGCACAGAGATCACGATAGGTGCAGGTCCATAGTTAGTGGAGATCAAGGTCGACTGGACAGCATCATCGTACTAGTGTCTGCAGGTCGTGGTCTAGGGCCTAGCGTTGCTGCCTATGGATCACAGGGTCTCGGATTCGATTCCTGGCTGGGTTGGGGATTTTATCTGCCTGGGGACTGGGTGTTTGTGTTTTCCTCATCATTTCATTATCATCATCATCTTCATTTGGGAGAAGGACTAGATTGGATTGTGAAAAGAAAATTGACTGTGCAAAAATTTAGACTTCGCACAGGCGCTGATGACAACGCAGTTGGGCGCTCCAAAAACCAAACATCATCATCATCATCGTAATAGAGGCGGCTCCATAGCGAGATCCTGTTGTGGAAATGATTTCACAATTGGCACCTAGCCCAGAAAACGTGGAGCAAACTACTTGAAAGTAGCCTGAGAGCTGGCCTAAATACTGACAGGTCGCCCAGATACTTTAGTTACCACTTTTGGTCACATGGCCTAAGGAGGAGAAAATATCTGCAGGGCTAGTCACCTTTTGTGGCACTTGTGTTATGCCTGGTGGCCAGGTGGAGTGGGATTATCCCTTGTCGTTCATCTGAAGCGTTGTCCACTGTGAGGTCCAATCGTACATAACCCACCTGTGATGTTTGTTGCTGGCTGAGTAGCCACAAAGCCCCGACATAACACACATGACGCTTATTTCGGGATTCAGAGGAACATTTCTCGATACAAGATTTTACAACTGTCAAACACATCTAAATTATACAAATGGCTATCGTTCGAAAGTTAGCTCTTACACAGGAATGAATGGACTTAAGTTACTGTTCACGTATTCCAACATTGACTTCCTGAGCTGTTTTAAAATATTTTGGCAGCATTTACAGCTGATGTGTGAGTTATGGATTTGCCCCTTTTAAATGACTTGGCTTATATAGTTGCCAAAGCATACGACTTTTCTTTCTGAGGAGAATCTCAAAGTTCTACGGTGTTCTTATATTTTTGATTCTAGAAAACACTATTAGTACTGTCATTCCTCGGTTAGCTTATTATCTGTTACGATAATGGAGCATGTTATTTTCAGTTCAAGGTGTTCTTATGGTATTGCAGCAAACCAGAACATACACAGTCGTAACGAATAATGTACCAGTGGAACAATATCTCAATGAACCTTATCTTTGATATGGGGATCGGTCGCAGTCGTGTATTTACCTGTATGGAGGTCTAATCTCCGTTAACAGGATTATTATTTATGTGGTCGCTAAAAATCCAAAGTTTGCAGACAAAGAGAGAAATAAAGGGAACATTTGCTGTCTTTCGCTTGATATGCTTATCTTCAAAACAATAATGACGGTGTCATAAACAACACATCGTGTCGCAAAAGTTGGAGATGATTGAGAGACATTTCAGAGCAAAATGTGGGGATAAAACCGTGTATAAAAATCGAGAAATAAGTTATTTACCGTCTGATTCTCAGTAGTCTGAAATAGCTTGCTCCTGTGACAAAGCACCGGACATCTAACTCATTTCAATCATTTAGCTGCAAATGGCTGTAAATGCAGACATTGTGAAGAAAACGGTTCCCGGGGATTTACTACGACCTTGAATTTGTAATCAGAAAATGTTTAAAGAAAAACTGCATGAAGTAAATTAATATTGTATAAACCCCAAAAACCCGATTTACTTCTGGGAATTTCAAAAGCAAACCTCTGTATTATAAGTTTCCCAATCCTGTTAAAATTCTGATGATAAAATCTTTTGACAGTGAAAACCGTAAAACTGAAGTTAATTTGATGAATATGGACCCTGTAACGTAATTTTCCTTACCAGTAACAGTTGAGCCCAGATAAATTTGCATCTAAACGTGAATGAATGGAAATAAGACGTCAAGTGGCATGTAAACAAAGATCGCGTTCTTTGATAGCTGTTCGATTCAATGTTCTCTGTAACTTGAATCAATGGCAAGTAAGCTACTTCTTTGTGATTGGTTGGTATAAATAACTTCAATAGCGGATGACTCAACTTACGCTTCAGGCTACATTTCACAGTACAACACATAAATTCTCCTGCTTAAACGATTGTATGTACACGTCGAAGAACACCCCTCCAAAAGACACGCACAACGCATGCAACGACTGTTACAAATACACTGAAAAGCAAAAGCAAATAAATGATTTTTTTGGTGGGGTCAGCAAACTCTGAAGGTGAACAGTCTTCAGAATACACTACCTTTATTTACGGAGAGAAACACTGTTACAAAGCAGAAAGAAATTAAATTAGTTAGAACTGTGAGTTCCTCAAAGAGAGGAATGGTTCTGAGTCTTATCTGTTCTGGATCGGCGTAATGTGGCGACGTGAAGTTTTGATATGAATCCTAAGGTTCATCCAGTCGTGTCCTTGGCATTGATATATCTGCTTTCCTTACATCCAGTTTCGGCTGGCGGTGGTAATAAGATGGGTAGCATCCATTTGTCGTAGGCCGGAACAAAGTAACTGTTTATGCAGCACTTGAAGGTCGTATAGTTCAACTGCAACTTTCAAACACGATATTTTGACACAGTCCACACGTTGTGCTTAAATTAACATTCCACTTGCTATAATTTTCCAATGGCTAAGTTAGACAGTTCATCTCCTATTAATATTCATGGTTCGCGAAACAATGTTCCCGCAAAAATAGACACGGAGCAACACAGTTCACAGTTTCCACATTTGTGGCTAGTGTTTTCGATACTGTCTGCAACACACTTCGACCAAACTATCGATACCTCTCTCGCTCCACAGTTCTTACAACACTTCTGCCTATTGCATTCGTTTCACACAATACATTTAATAAAACTATTTGAAAGATCATCACAAAAATCTAAGTCCTTACATAAGGAACTCGTATAGATATATATATATATATATATATATATATATATATATATATATATATATATATATATATATCGTTATTAGTCATGGCACCACAACGTGGGCTGTAAAGTTTTAGTATTACAGGACTCGATAAAGGCAGCATTTGATAGGCAGCAAGTGGCCATTCCTCAAGGCGTCATCTGCATTAGATGACGTGGTATTGGTAGAGAACACAGTGGAGTGAGGGCGAGAGAGAGAGGGGGGGAGAGGGGGAGTGAGACAGTAAGGTGTTTGAAGTTAGGCCACATTATGAGTAATTTCGTATAATACGTGAAGAGGGAATAACGACAGAAATGAGAAATTTGTACGAGGTTTTGAGTTCAGGAAGAGCAGTATATGTGGCTGCCTCGAATGACTATCAGTTAATGGCATCGCTTCATACATATAGTGAAACGCATGTAAAGAACGTTGTTTTCTGTCTGCAGGCGCTATAATTCCAAGAACCACGGAATGACGTGATTGAGTGGTATGTTACGTCACCGAGGCCAGTCCGGCACCAGCTTGGGTTTTTCTATGAGAGCTATTCGAAAAGTAAGATCGCGAAATGGAGACCATAGTGAAACTCAAAAATGTTTTTATTTGCAGCAGTTTGCTACCCTTCCAGGTATTCCTTTAGACAGTCGCTGTATCGACGTAGAAATTTGTTATAGCGTTTTACCAAGTTTCCAAAACCATCGTCTTAGAAGGCAGCCGCCTATGCCTTCCGCCACTTCCGTACCCTGGTCTGCAGTTCGTTGTCTATGTCGAAAGTTGTCTTTCTAAACAGCGACTCATGTGAGCGGGGATGAAGATCAGAGGTGGTTGATATAACACTTCTTATCGTAAACGCCTGCATGGAAGGCAATTTCTCTTGCAGTTTGCGACCACGAATTGTCATAAACAAGAAAGTGCGTCACAGGTAGCTTACGTGAGGTTGCATGAAATCGGGTGCAACCTCTCTGCAGGTACCCATTCTTGGCGTCAGACAATGTTGTTATAGGCATCTTTATGTTCTAACTGTGTGCTCAGAACTGAGAAGAGTGACTTGACGCGAATAGCAGAGATACTAGATACATTACACAACACATCTGTGCGAAGCTTCATCGGATTTTCGCTGTCGTTTCGCGATCTATCGGACCTTACTTTCCTAATAGTTCTCGTAAAAGTACGTACTATACCCAAACCGCAGTTTCCTCTACGACATATCTGACAGAGCAGTTCCACAGTGGCGTCAGTACAGCCTAAGGTTTAAGGTTTTGACTAACCACAAAGGTGATATAACCTCCTCTCCAAAAGCCTTTTGAAACTTACCGTAAGTTATCGTCGTGTTTTCACCCAATTTAACGCAAAAAGAAAAGACATACTGTTGCGCAATATTACGCGGTTCCATTTCCGTGACGAGAGACACAAACACGTGTTAACTTATTATAGCACAATTCACGACTGAGCAGTTGCATCGATGTGCCTCTTGGACTAGAAGCAGCTTCTACTGTGCATACGCAAGCCTGCAGGGTTGCTGTTTAAACCCACTGGGAATATAATTTTTTTTTATTTTTGTACACTTGTCCACACCATCAAGTCTTAAACCATTTATCTGTCTTGCTGAAAAACATTGTGCAAATCTGATTTGCCTTCACGTGTACAGTTTCGGTCCTACAAAACGTATAGCAATCATGTGTCTTAACCAAGGGATTACGTGATGCTGAGTAGATGAGTATTGTCAACTCCTACAAGTAAAACAAAATGGTAATGGTGGTGGGTGGGGGATGGACTATGTTATTATTTTCTTGCGAATATTTGGAAGTATGTTTATATTTTGCTAAGATAAGTGCGTCATTATTTTGAGCACCAGGAAGCCACGCGTCGAATTGCGCCCACAAAGTTTTCCAGTGTATACGGTCTTGAAATATGGAGGTGGATTCTTTCGGATAATTAAGACCGTATGAAGAGAATATTTGAGGGCCCACTTGTGAAGTCGAGGAATGCAATTCAGTAAGAGTAATATGATTGCAGCAGTCCGTCGTTTATCCCGCGCCGTTTCGTTTCTCCGCTCTCGAAAATGTGCAAATGGTAAACTGCGGAGCTTCTCCCCCAACATTATCATACATCCACAGGAATTTGCAGTAGAACAGCTCCCGCCAATTAGCATGAAAGAGAAGTTAATTTCTGTCAGGAGTACTGAAATACGCACGCATTTAAGCATGTGCAGCCAAGATTTCATTATAAGACGTCTTAGTAGAACTTCTCGAGTAAACAGCACGATTGTATCGCGAAGAATGCCGTAATCGTAATAAATGTACACACACACACACACACACACACACACACACACACAGGCTGAGGCGGCTCATTTCCCGACAGTGTACACGATAGCGGATGGGGGAGGGACCTAGGCGATACGTTAGGCAGGCTGAGCGCACACATGCGTGCGTGAGCGCGCGCACCGCATCCGTGGGCCACCCGCGGCCTGCGACGGGCCGGCTAGGAATGTGGCGTGTGTTTTGCATGGGAGGTCGTGAGATATCGACTCGTGCCCTCCTACTCGTACAAGCTACAGCAGCGATGGCCGGCCCGATAGCGCGGGACGGGCCCCCCCAGTACAGCCAGCGCCAAGCCGTTTGCTGCCTACGATCGGTCGTCCACGCGTCTCCCGACTCCGCTCCGTTCCCTTCTGATTCATCGTCAGGGAACCGCCGACTGTGAAATTCATTACTCAGTGCGAGTTGCACCACGTCTGAAGCGTCTGCTAATCGGTTAGGGACCAATTGGAGCAAGCCTCACTTCGGACTGTTGTTGTTGTTGTTGTTGTGGTCTTCAGTCCTGAGACTAGTTTGATGCTGCTCTCCATGCTCCTCTATCCTGTGCAAGCTTCTTCATCTCCCAGTACCTACTGCAGCCTATATCCTTCTGAATATGCTTACTGTATTCATCTCTTGGTCTCCCTCTACGATTTTTACCCTCCACGCTGCCCTCCAATGCTTCCTTGATGCCTCAGAACATGTCCTACCAACCGATCCCTTCTTCTAGTCAAGTTGTGCCACAAACTCCTCTTCTCCCCAATTCTATTCAATACCTCCTCATTAGTTGTATGATCTACCCATCTAATCTTCAGCATTCTTCTGTAGCATCACATTTCGAAAGCTTCTTGTCCAAACTATTTATCGTCCATGTTTCACTTCCATGCATGGCTACACTCCATACTAATACTTCCAGAAACGGCATCCTGACACTTAAATCTATACTCGATGCTAACAAATTTCTCTTCTTCAGAAACGCTTTCCTTGCCGGTGCCAGTCTACATTTTATATCCTCTCTACTTCGACCATCATCAGTTATTTTGCTCCCCAAATAGCAAAACTCCTTTACTACTTTAAGTGTCTCACTTCCTAATCTAATTCCCTAAGCATCACCCGACTTAATTCGACTACATTCCATTATCCTCGTTTTGCTTTTGTTGATGTTCATCTTATATCCTCCTTTCAAGACGCTGTCCATTCCGTCCAACTGCTCTTCCAAGTCCTTTGCTGTCTCTGACAGAATTACATTGTCATCGACGAACCTCAAAGTTTTTATTTCTTCTCCATGGATTTTAATTCCTACTTCGAATTTTTCTTTTGTTTCCTTTCCTGCTTGCTCAATATACAGATTGAATAACATAGGGGAGAGGCTACAACCCTGTCTCACTCCCTTCCAACCACTGCTTCCCTTTCATGGTTTCTGTACAAATGGTAAATAGCCTTTCGCTCCCTGTATTTTAACCCTGCCACCTTTAGAACTTGAAATAGAGTATTCCAGTCAACATTGTGGAAAGCTTTCTCTAAGTCTACAAATGCGGGAAACGTAGGTTTGCCTTTCCTTAATCTTTCTTTTAAGATAAGTCATAGGGTCAGTATTATCTCACGTTTTCCAGTATTTCTACGGAATCCAAACTGATCTCCCCCGAGGTCGGCTTCTACCAGTTTTTCCATTCGCCTGTAAAGAATTTGCGTTAGTATTTTGCAGCCGTGACTTATTAAACTGATAGTTCGGTAATTTTCACATCTGTCAACACCTGCTTGCTTTGGGATTGGAATTATAATATTCTTCTTGAAGTCTCAGAGTATTTCGCCTGTCTCATACATCTTGCTCACCAGATGGTAGAGTTTTGTCAGGACTGGCTCTCCGAAGGCCTTCAGTAGTTCTAATGGAATGTTGTCTACTCCCGGGGCCTTGTTTCGACTCAGGTCTTTCAGTGCTCTGTCAAACTCTTCACGCAGTACCGTATCTCCCATTTCATCTTCATCTACATCCTCTTCCATTTCCATAATATTGTCCTCAAGTACATCGCCCTTGTATAGACCCTCTACTTAAGGTATAATTAGATTTTTTAATATACGGCGTTTAAATAACATCTCAACACACGGGAATACAGCTGGAAGACGTCGTCAACGACCGCCGATATTTTGACGGGAGTAAGCCCTATTCTTTTCCAGACAAAACTACAGCAAGCAAGCGCTGTGCAAAGGAATTAAGAACTTCGTTTCCAGAGATATTCACACACGTACACACACACACTCACTCACACATACACACAGACAGTATAGACTAGCGCCATCTCTAACCAAAAATCACCAACTACCTCCGCCTCTCTGGTTTTTGATAAGGGAGGCAGCAGGATTCCATGCAGAAATTAAGAAAAAACTACTCTCTCTATTTAAAAGGTAACATGCTAATTGTATTTCTACTACTTCCTTAACAGCACTATACCAATAGCTGGAAATCACCTCAGTGTTGTTGTATTCCATAAGCTGACCGGTGCCAAGACACTGTTCTGTAGTTGCGGATTTGCACGGCTGTTGTAAGCGTGTCTGTGGCTGTCCTCCACAGTCCTGACACCCTGACCTATATGTGATATGCCACACCTGCGAGGAATACGGCAGATATCCACCTCATGAACATCAAAAATATCCTTTACGGAATCTAAAAGGACCTTGATCTTAGTTGGTGGTCGGAAAACCCATTTTACATCATACACTGAACAGCCAAAGAAACTTGTACACCTGCCTAATATCGTGTAGGGTCCCCGCGATCATGCACAAATGCCGCTATACGACGTTGAATGGACTCGAATAATGTCTGAAGTACTGCATTGACACCATGAATTCTGCTGGGCTGTTCATAAATTCGCAAGCGTACCAAGGGGTGGAGATCTCTTCTGAACAGCACGTTGCAAGGCCTCCCAAATGTGCTCAATAATTTTCTTCTCTGGCGGGTTTGGTGGCCAGCAGAAGTGTTTAAACTCAGAGGAGTGCTCATGGAGCAGCTCTGTAGCAAATCTGAAGTGTGGGGTATCGTATTGTCCTGCTGGAATTGCCCAAGTCCGTCGGAATGCACAATGGACATGAATGGATGTAGGTCACCAGAAGGGCTGCTTACGTACGTGTCACGTGTCAGAGTCGTTCAAAAATGGCTCTGAGCACTATGGGACTTAACTTCTGAGGTCATCAGTCCCCTAGAACGCAGAACTACTGAAACCTAACTAACCTAAGGACATCACACACATCCACGCCCGAGGTAGAATTCGAACCTGCGACCGTAGCGGTCGCGTGGTTCCATACTGTAGCGCCTAGAACCGCTCGGCCACCACGGCCTGCTGTCAGAGTCGTATCTAGACGTATCAGGGGTCCCGTGTCACTCCAACTACACACGCCCCCCACCACTGCATAGCCTCCACCAGCTTGAACATTCCCCTGCTGACAAGCAGGGAGCATGGATTCATGAGGTTATCTCCGTATCCGTTCACGTCCATCCGCTTGATACAATTTGAAACGAGACGTTTCCCACCAGGCAACATGTTTTCAGTCATCAACAGTCCATTGTCGTTGCTGAAGGGTCCAGGCGAGGTGTAAAGCTTTGTGTCACGCAGTAATTAAGGGTACACGATTGGGCCTTCGGCTCTGAAAGCCCATATCGATGACGTTTCGTCGAATGGTTCGCACGCTGACACTTGTTGGCGGCTCAGCACTGAAATGTGCAGCAAATTGTGGAAGGGTTGCACTTCTGTCACGGTAAATGATTCTCTTCAGTCGTCGTTGGTCTTGTTGCAGGATTTTTTCCGGTCGTGGCGATGTGGGAAATTTGATGTTTTACCGGATTCCGATACACTCGTGAAATGATCGTACGGGAAAATCCTCACTTCATCGCTGCCTCGGTACTGCTGTGTCCCATCGCTCGGGCGCCGACTATAACACCACGTTCAAACTCACTTAAATCTTGATAACCTGCCATTGTAGCAGCAGTAACCGATCCATCAACTGCGTCAGACACTTGTTGTCTTATGTAGGCGTTGCCGACCACAGCGCCGTATTCTGCGTATTTGCATATCTCTGTATTTGAATACGCTTGACTATACCAGTTTCTTTGGTGCTTCACTGTATTTCAGCAAAATACAAGCAGTCCTGTTCGAAATGCTCTCTGCTTAAGACAAAAAGGCTCTACACTTTGGTGCCACCTAGTTGTTGTCGTCACTCACCAGGTGCACAATCCGTCGAAGTGCAACGCACGTTTCATCTGTCTTTCACTATAAAAATTCTAACAAAAGCTGACTTCGAGACGGACTCACTCAACTGACAATCTGTCAGGTTTCGAGATGACATTGGCAGTGTGAACCAAGGTACGAAGTTCCCCTTCACATTGATCCGGTGGGTGACAGTTATCAGCCTACAAGTCAGTGTTTATAGGCCTCCTATAAACCGTATGTCCCAACTCACTATCAACCTTCCTCCTTACCAACACGTCGAGGAAGGGAAACAGCCATCCTTTTCCACCACCATCTGGTGCACTGAAATCAGATGTTCTAAAAAATCGTTCAGATTCTCACTGTCATGAGGACAAACAACAGAAGTATCATCTACATATCTGGAAAATCACGCAGGTTTCGAAGCCACAGGTTCCAAGTCAGTTCCTCGAAGTTTTTAGTAACAAATTGGCAATAATACGTTGGTTGGTTGGTTGGTTTGTAGGGGTTGAAGGGACCAGACTACAAAGGCCATCGGTCCCTCAATAATAGATAACAAATGCCTTCCCATCGCAGTCCCATGTGTCTGCTCGTTGTACTGGTCACTGAATAAAAAGCAAGTGGAAGTCAACAAATGTTCAACACCAAAATTAACCTCAGTCAACCGTAACGAATCAGAGCCCAGTCAACACACGACTTGCCTCCCTCCTAGCCTTGTCTGTAACATCAGGAGGTAGTTTCAGAATATCCTGTTCAAAAGAACTAATAAAATTAACCAGTGGCAAACGTGCTACCTTTCCGTAGCACAGAAAAGGTTCATCGTAAGAAGGTTTCTTCCTGACATCACAAAGCGTCGAGAGACATAATTAGACTCTGAGCCAGGAAAACGTTCAAATTTCGCCAAGTGACGACAGTTACAGAATTTAATTCCCAGTCAAACTGCGACTATGAAGCCCCAACTAGCCAGTCGCCAGAAAGGCCCGAAGTTTCTGAAGCAACCTTTAAATGTGATGTCGAAATAATTCCTCGAAAACAAAATCCAACTGTCGACGACTGGAACGGATCCTATCATGAACAAGAGCAATGACAACCCGTTTATTGATGCGACTAATATGTTGCACAACTTTGGCAAACGACAACACTGCAATCTTACCCTTATGGTGGGAGCCAGGAACGATATATTCTCTTCCGGTAGAGGTAAAAAATGAGAGACCTTAGTTCCTCCTGGCGTATGGAATGTTCAAATAAGTATTTTATTTGAACACTGTATACTCCGAGAGAAACTTGTATCTCACAATAAAAACTAAATTAACTTTAATATTATGTCAAATATTGTACTTTATTTTTAATTTAAAAGCATCTAAGGTAACATCACAGCAATGAACAATAGCTTTAAAGAACACTACATTACATATTCAAAAGTTACACAAACAAGCTAGATACAAACATTACTGTGCATATTCATTTCTGTATGCATTCAGAAATAAAAGTCTGCACTGTACTGGAAATTCATATGCCATATTTACTGTAGAATGGTACGTACTTTACCAGTTGAAAGTTAAGAAAACCACCGCGGCTGTAAGCTAGGTGCATTCATTAAGCCACCAGCGCTTTCATTCTGGACGAACATCCTAAGGTGAACTGCAGTTTGAAACTACCTCTTTAATAATTTTTGTATTAAACACTGACCTACAGAATTCTCCATGACAAAGACAACTTAGACTTAATCTATTCATTTATTACCCACAATATAAAAGCCCAACGCGATCTGACTGCCTCACATTGACAACATGACTTCCAATATTTAACACAAAAGAATGGCCCTGAATTGCAAGAAATCCTAACAATAATACAAAGCTACCTCCTACTCTCTTAATTACCTAAACTCATTTCAATCACGAATCCCAACAATGTAAACCCCATTGTTTTTCATAAGTCACTTATCTCAAAGAAAATCTTCATAACACGAACCACAGCAATTGCAGCAAGTAGCAATTACAGCTAGCTAAATAAAAAGAATGTAACTACTACCGACTGTAACTACTAGGAGGCATATGGTTAACGAAAGAAAAATTTTGTTGAAGAGCAAACAATGTATTTAGAAAATTTTACCTTATTCATGTGACATCCAGTTCAAAAAATTATATAGTTGTCAATAATTCCGCTGCCCAAACATTATCAACCAAACATCCATCATCATACATTTCCTTGCGTATTTTCTTTTAAAAATATCATTTCATCTTACTTAACAATGGATGTCCTACCAAAACATAGTCTCCACTAAGAATTTCGTGTCCACACGCTTCCCTATCCACTCGATAACTGCTAGTCCGTCCAACGACAGAATATCTTGCCGAGGGCGCAGAGCACCGTCATCGATATTAACACAGTCTATAGCGCAGTCAACATACAAACAGGCTGCTTACATACTCTGTGCTTCTCCCCAAGCCATGTCCCAGGGATGCAGTACTTTAAAATATTATAATCTGTTTTCACCTTAGTTAAGCCTTCATTGTGGACTCATATTTTAATATGCATCTGGAAATGGCACATACAGGGTGTTCGGAAATTCCCGTTACACACTTCAACAACTCGTAGACGAGAGTGGAGACATTCTATTTCGAATAGAAACCCATGTCCGGAGAAGTACCATTTTCGTTCTACGACAGTTTCAGTTCATATTTTAACACGTTCACTTCTGCTTGAGGAATTCAATTAGGTGTTTAGGAATAATGTAAACACTCTATGTTAAATTGCTCGTACAAGCAACTGGGCTTAACTGATAAATGGATGTTTCACTCTGCTTCCTTTCGAATTGTTATCTAATACTTATACTGCGTCACGCCTAATTATCTTCGTCGGGGAGAAGTGGACCAGTTAAACATCTGAACTGAAACCCTCATACGATACTTTTCCGGTCATGGGTTCCTATTCAAAAAATAATGCAATCACAGTCGTTTATAAGTTGCACAAGTTTGTAACGGGAATTTCCAAACATCCTGTATGTCCTGAAAGTGGGTAGTGCTTTCCTTTTTAGAAATAAATAATTTTTACGTCTGTAGCTAATTTATCATTAACATCATTTCTTTCTTTTGAAGTACAACAGCCCATTATGAGACTTCTTATTCTGATTTTTCCATCACTATCGAGGAAAACTTAAATCTGAAAAATTAATTCGATTAAAATATGATAAAAAGTTTAATGCAGATGAACGATAGTTGTCACTCTTACAATAAATGTCACGTTTGTACGTATGCTAGTTGACTATCCGACGTTACCCCTTTATTTACTTATCTCAAATTTCTAGTAGATATGCAAAGAAATCAAATATTTCTACAGCCTATAATCGAAATTAGTTTCTGCTCATATTTTAAAGGTAGAAATACACTACACAAATTGTAATAATGTACTGCGGCACAACACAATAATATTATTTATGTTTATCTTTCCTATTTCACAAAAATAATTTGTAGTTTAGGGTTGTTACAAAAATTCTCGAAGTGTTCGTGGCCAGTCTACTTCAAAGTTTTACACGATACTCTAATAAACGTTCGGGTGGACATAGGCTACACATTTTTAAATATATACGATACGTGAACATGTATATGGAAGACATTGTTCCCAAAAATCTCGAAATGTTGTTGACCAATTTGCTTCAAATTTTTACACAATACTCTAATGAACATTCGGACGGACATAAGCTACATACCTTTATAGCATATATATAGGGGATACTTCGTTGCAAAATTCTCGAAATGTTCTTGAACGATTTACTTTCAACTTTTATACGATTCTCTAATAGACATGCGTATGGACATAGGTTACATATTTTTAAGCAACATTATACAGGTTTTCTGTTAAAACCGACTCAGAGAAAGAAAATTTTGCCCAGTGCTCTCCTGCGCAAATACGTGATTTTGTTCTCTTTCTTGCAGTCAGTCAAATTGTTTCTTCCATGTATATTCTTCTTATTATTATTGTGTGACAGTGGATAGTTTTGTTTTTTCCTCCCAGTCAGTTTTCACAGAAAAGAACGTTGTGTATGTGGCTTGTCGGCTTATGAATAGAATAGTCCTACGGAACACGAATTTGTTATAACAATAAACGAGGTCCAAGGTCGGAGGGAGGAGAGAAGAGGAGATGGACAGCGGGGGGAGGGGGAGGGGGAGTGGGGATAGAGGGGGGGCGGGAACGAGGAAATGGCCAAATAAAGATGTGAGAAGGAGATGGAGAGAGATGGGGGCAGGAGGAGATAGAGAGAGGGCGGAGGAGGCGATGAAGAGCGAAACTTGACGAGGCGGAGGAGATGAACAGAGAGAGAGGGCAGAAGGAGATTATGAGGTACATCCATTTTCCATATACAAGGTGTAAATTTTAAGTTGACAAGCCAGAATAACTAGAAAATTAGCTTCACACGAAAAAATGTGTAGAATCCAAAGTTGATTATTTTCGAGGGGGACATCTGCTATTGCTATAAGTAGCCCGCCACCCCAGCCCCCTGGGGGTGGGGCGGGAGGCAACTTTAAAATTTCAAATGGGAACCCCCATTTTTCATTTCAGAATCAGATTCTACTTAAAAAACTACGTACATTTTGTCTTGAACATTTGTTTTAATTCTTGGAAGTTGGAGCTGCAATTCAAGAAAATCCATCTTCTCATTAGGTTCGTGAGGCAGTTAGTTTTTTAGGTAATGAGTTCACTCGTTAGTAAGTAGGATGTTCGGTTAGTTAGTTAGGTAGTCAGATGATTTGTTTGATAATTGCAAGTTGTGTGGCCTCATGACCACGAAACAAACAAAAACTTATCCAAATCTGCGGAAAAAATTAATATTTTGGTCAACATTTGTAAAACTCTAAATCCTCTCTCTCAATCCCCACCCTATGGGGAGAGAAGGAGAGTTTTAGTTTTAGCGAATTAAAATTTACGAAGTAAATAAGTATCTTCCGCGCAAAAATGAGTAGATGGATTTTCTTGAATTACAGTGCCAACTACCAAGAATCAAAACAAATGTTTAAAACGAAATGTACGTAGTTTTTTATGTAGAATGTGATTGTGCAATAAAAAATGGGGGTTCCCATTTGAAATTTTAAAGTTGTCTACCGCCCCACCGCCTGGGGTGGCGGGCTAATTTTAGTACCTGCAGATGTCCCCCTTGGAAAATAGTCAACTTTGGATTCTACACATTTTTTTGTGTGAAGCTCATTTTTCGAGTTATTCTGCCTTGTCAGCTTAAAATTAGCATCCTGTACATTATTTACCAATTTCGAAGCATTGTCGGATTCGCTAGCAATGTACATACCGAACGTTTTATTTGTGTGTTCCAAACATGATTGCATATTCGTGCTAAGTACATTCAGTGGTACTCATTTTATGACCTTCACAGCCATCCATGTTTTGCTGTATTTACTAGGTGCACGTAGGCAGGTTTCTTCCGACTGACAGTGTCACAATCAAACACTACAGCACACTGTCCATGTTCTTGTGGGGGAGGGGGAGGGAGGTGGGAGGAGGTAGATAGTTGTGTAGGCACGTGCATGTACCTGAAATCAGTTGAGTTTCAGTCTCAATCAGTTAATAGTTGAAGCAGCCGAGATGAGATTCCGGGTCAGTGAAGCCCGAGAGGCCTGCCGCCCCCGAGACGGTGCCTGGGCTCGTAAGATGCATCGGCGGGCGCCGGCGCAGAAACGTGACTGTGGGGTCCGCCACGCGTCCAATCTGCTCCATCTGGGCAGCGCTGGGCGGCCGCCGACAGCGCGCCCGGCAAACACTGTTTTAATTTCCCGGGACACGCCCCTCGCCGTCCTCACAACATTACTCACCCACCGCCTCCACCTGCCCCACGGGCCGCGCCGCCCACGCCGCCCGGCTCACACTACCTCAGTGACCCGACCACGCTTATGACCGTGTGCCTGATGGAGCACCTTTCACTCCTTTCTAAAGGGATAAAAATATTCTTCTCGGCATAAATTTGAAACTTGTAAAAACTCAACTCGCCTTTCTTGTCTCCTCACTTTTTAAGAAATATATTACAGCGGATAGTGCAGTGACGGTCGTATCCCTTGCAGCAGTCTGGACCTCAGAGTGAAATCTCAGTTCATCCCCGCTCCCTTTCCTACTTCTGTCTCATCAGGTTTGATGAAACGTCTTACACTCATACCTCTGCCGGCCGAAGTGGCCGTGCGGTTAAAGGCGCTGCAGTCTGGAACCGCAAGACCGCTACGGTCGCAGGTTCGAATCCTGCCTCGGGCATGGATGTTTGTGATGTCCTTAGGTTAGTTAGGTGTAAGTAGTTCTAAGTTCTAGGGGACTGATGACCTCAGATGTTAAGTCCCATAGTGCTCAGAGCCATTTGAACCATTTGAACTCATACCTCTAAATTACGTCAATTTTAACCTTCAAGTCTTTCAGCACACCGGAATTTTACCTGTGCTGAGTCGAAAGTATAAAAGAAATGCTCAAGGGAGTTAAGGGTCCATTCTCCTCAGTCAGCCTGCTACATAAGCGACTTTATACAAGTATTTTGAAAAAACTTTTGAAGTAGTCAGCATAAATCTTTTTGCACATTTTTGATTCATTCATGGACAACATTTCCTAATTTTTTTAAGGAAGTCAATCTTTAAGCTCCTTATCCCAGGAGCTTTCTTAAACACAATTACATTTCCCACGGTGAGTCATACATGACAACGAATGATTTAATCAGATACCAAATTATGCCGCCCCACGTACTTAGTGAACACATCAAAGTACAGCTAGATAAGGTGATACCACCAACAGCCACTAGACACAGCGACTTTGTAAAATCAGTAGAGTTGCCTGTCATAGTCTAACTCTAATATCGTAACTTGTCAATTAAACAAACATATTCTAATATGGTTTCCTCTCTATAAAGATTATTAAAGTCTTAAATATGGAGAAAGGAAGAAAAATTACATGTCATTACCACCACAGTATACGCAGCAACTGCAAGGAATCGAGGTGAGAATCTACCTTATACCTGATGAAGAAGCCGTGAGAAGCTAAATAGAGATATGTAGCTGTAGGCTTCCATACTGCTTCTGATGATTACGCGTAAGTGTCGTAATTACTGTGTCACTCATTCAGTTGATAAGTTGCTGAAAATGGTCAGACAACACTTTTAGCTGAGATAGCTGTTAAAATTTAGTAGCCACTGTATCTCTTCTGTAGCACTCACTAGTTTTTTATACATTCGTAATTACAATTTACTTTTGGCGATGGGGTTCCAATTAGTATAATTAAACAGTTATTTATGGAAGTTCCTTTTCAACTAATGTAACCAGATTGCCTCTCTGTCCTATCCCAGTGAAAACGAATCTCCGAGGAACGAGCCATGCATAGTAAGGTATTCAAATTTCATTCGATTATGAATGAAAATACTCTGCTGACAGTTAAAACTGCAGCGCCTTGAAGACGGCATGCAACATGTGTCTCTTTGACACCCCTGGATTTATTTATTTGCTATTTTCCTTCAGTCTCTTGTCTAGATATATGAACAGAACAAATGTTGCACATGTATTGCGATGAATATAAACACATAAGGTTGTAACATAAGTACTAATATGTTAGTATAACTAAGCATTACGCTCTTTAAGAGATCGAATTACACAAACTATCTACACGAAAATATAAAAAAATAATTTAAAAATCTACAAATTCCATTTGCTCATCTGGAATCCAGAATGAACATGCTGCTGGTCTGCCACAGTATGCTGCATTGCTCGATCGTAAATTTTGTGGTTTTTAAATTCCGAACTACTGTACCATACTACACGCACATAGCACTACACCTGAGGCTCGTATCCTCACTGCTTCCTGAAGGTTCTTGCAGGCGGATATTCTGCCGTGGTGCAGCTCGTGATACATGACCACCTCTTGCTTGTCTCTCAGCAGCGTACGCTTGCATTTCATAAGCTGACATTTTGGCTGTCAACGAGCTCAGACCATGCCACAATTAATCATTTCTTATTATGTTCTAAACTGTTGTATTACTAAAGACGTCCTGTCACTGTCTGTGACATCTTGTCTAATGGCACATCCCCAGAAGATGTGGTCTGGGTTGTCGATTGCTCCGCATTCACAAGTGTCTGTTTTGCGTCGTCGTATTTTCAGTAAGTCGCTGGAATATGGACAATGTCCCGACAGCTAGGCAGTGTCTAGCTTCCTCGGTCGGAAAAAAATACATACTTGACATTTTTTTACCTAAGGAAGGAACTGGTAAGTTCTCTTCCCAGTCCCAGACTTCTAGCCGTTCTCTGTCAATGCAAGCCTTTATTTCCTCATTTGATGTGGTTCTTGTGCCCAATGTATCGTTTATCTTATCGTACTACCTCTTTGAGAGCCAATATTGTGAATCTCTCTTTCTTACGCCTTGGTCTCATTTGCTTACTTGGATATGCAAACGATCAGCATTTCAGCCTAGTCACGTAGTATGTAGGAGTAACGTCATCGACATTCCGTGAAAGTGGGAAGTCTACACAGCTGGTTTTCCATACGCAAACAGCATTTGATGCTGGTTGTTTCTGAGAGGATCGTATTATGTCTCGTTTAAGAAAGAGGAACGCCTATCAGCGTGCGTCGCAATTCGACTCTTTAACACAATCGTGCCTATGTAGACTGCAGGTTATCGTTCGGAGACGTTGCTGATCGTGAAGGTCGGTTTCCTACGACTGTCATGTGGATATGGAACTCTGATTTCGGGAAGACTATACTGAACCCTACGAAGATTCTAAACGACAGTAGTCGACTAGCGCCTGAGAGGAATTACATATGGTTTGCTCTCTTGTTCATGTGCATACACCAACACCAATTATTTTGAATTGGGAAATGGGTTTGTTTACATTAAGCATACACAAAGACAGTGAACGGCCTCTGGGGAAATGGGTTTGTTTGCATTAAGTATACACACAGACAATAGACGGCCTCTGGGACCACTACTGTCAGCTAGACGACTATTGTTGAAGCTTTCCTTGATGCGACAGCAGAGAGAGGCGCGCCGACAGTGATGCTCTCAGTGACAATGTTGGACACAGGAGTTCGCCACATGGCCGTTTGGTACGCCACAGTTGTGCATAAGGCATCGCCAATGAAGTATCTGTGTGTGTATGTCCCGAGAAGAACGAAAGCTGCAAGACTGTATTCGTCCTTATTGTACGGGTCCAGCATCTGCTATGGAGTGTCAATTGGTACACAACACTACCATATCTGGTTCGCATAGCAGGTAATGTGGAAAGAAGGCTTTACGTTTCTGATGGGATAAAGCTGATGTCTTTTCCCTACCGTTGTGGTCTTCTTGACAAAAACTTCCAGTAAGATAACGCAATACGGCATGTTGTCCTTGCTGTGTTGACCTACACTGCCTGACAGAAAAGGTGAAGCACTTACAACACGTGGTGGGATGTCAGTGTAACAATTCTCTGTGACAGTTAGAGGGGCTACAACGGTGCATTAATGTTGTTCTTTCTTATTGTTGTTACCAGGCCTTGTAGGGTATATAACACGCGCGAACACCGTCAGATTTTGAATGTTGAATGGTCGATGTGACGGACTGGAGCTGTGGCTTACTCGTGTGAGACATCATTATGAGCATATGACTAAGTTTGAAAGGGGCCTCCTTGTGGTCTCCATTTGCCCAGCTTGTCCAGTCGTGCAATATCCAAATCTGTGGGATGTGACCAGATGTTGGATTGCACTGGAACGTTTCGGCTGGGGTACTCACCATCAAAGTTCTGGTCGACCACGTCTGATAACCACAAGGGAATATCACAGTAATGTGCACAAAGCACATTGTTACCCTTCACATTTGCACCTGCCATTCGAGAATCAAGTAATGTACTACCTGTCACATTTTATCCCATCCCACACTATTGGCAGCTGGACTAACGCAACGCAGTCTACTGTTAGCACTACAACGTAAATGTCTGCTTTTGGAGTGGTGATGTGACCGAGAAGAATGGACTGCTGATGTTTGGTGTCGCACTGTATTCAGCGATGAATCGCGTTCCTGCACCACCGAGGATGACATCATGCTTGAGTACGGCAGAAACCTGGGGAGATGTCCCATTTTTGTAATGTTTTGAAGAGGCACATTGGAGTCACTACTGGCGTCACGGAGTGGGAAGGCAAGAGGTAGTGACTAAGAGAATTCTGACGGCTTAACTGTACACACCTCTTACGTAATAGAATGGTGGTGTAACATTCTTTAATAGGACAATCCTCGTCCATACATGGCAGTGTCTCTACGAAATGTGCCACGTGGAGTGGCCGCGCGGTTTGGGGTACCGTGGACGGACTGCGCGGCCCCTCCCGTCGGAGTTTAGAGTCCTCCCTCGTGCATGGGTGTGTGTTTTGTTCTTAGCATAAGTTAGTTTAAGTAGTTAGTTTAAGTTGCGTGTACGTCTAGGGACTGATAACCTCCGCAGTTTGGTCCCTTAGGAATACACACACACATACTCTACGAACTGCATGCGCGATGTTGAGGTACTGGCCAGCAAGATCCCCTGATCTGATCCCGTCAGGTCATATATGGGACCAGTTCGGATGACACCTCTATCCCGGTGCCAATATCCAAGATATCAAGAAGATTTACATCGGCTACAGGCAGCTTGCGTCAGAGGGGGCTACAACGACTTTATGACACCCTTCGCGGCCGAATCAGCGCGTGGATTCAGACCAGAGGGAATTTAACTTCATACTTGTCACTGGGCTAGTAGCGCACAAGTAGTTTGTAAATTTGTAATTTTTGAGAACATGTCTCGTGGAGAGACATCGGTCTGGCTAAAAGTACTTCAAAATAGATTACGAACTGTCTCGACCACAAAAACATTTATTTCCACGGTTATCGGTTTCGGACTGTATTTGACCATCCTCAGATCCTCATACCAGACATTGCCTATCACCATTGTATGAGGGTCTAACGATGGTGAAATACTGAACAAAGCTGTTAAGCAACGATATAAATGTTTTTGCGGTCGAGACTGTTTGTAATCCAAAGCACTTTATAAATAGTCTTTGAAGTAACAGCATAGACTTTCAGCCCGTGAAGTTTGATTTCAGTTTCTCCTTGCCTTGTGGGTGCCTCCTTCTTTACCCAGGCAATGTATTCTATCCAGAGGGTGTTCGACTGGTCCCCAGCGCGGTTAGAAGAACTGTTGCTGCCAAAGGTTGCTGCTCTATGTACTAAATTTCGCGTCCTCTACCTACAAATTTAATCATGTATTTTTCCTGCAGGATTGTAAAAAACTTCGTTGTTTGCTATCCTTCCTCGCGATCCAGTTTTAATGGCTGGCAGTGTGTATAATGTTTATTTACTTCCTCCAGTAGAGAGCGACTCAGCTCCTCTCGGGAGGGTTTCCCTCGCCAATATTCACTCGGAGAGCTAATGGCCGCAGCTGGAGGGAAGCCGGCCCGGGCCGCCCGCGAGGCGGAGCCACAAATCTCGGTAGGGGGCCGCCCGCTATTCACTTAGCGGGGCGGGCCGATCAGCGCGCGATATGCGCCTACAACAAACAAACAATAAACCAAAAACCTTTCAATTAAGCGATAAGTGGGCCGGGGGGAGGCCCGGGAAAATATTAATATTTGATTTATTAATTTCAGGTATAATGTACACTAGCGATAATTATAGCTTACGCGAAAGGGCCAAAGCGGGGAGGAAAGGAATCACGTTCTCTTTACAGTGGTACAGTTGTCGAAGGAAAATATCAGCCTATTAAGGAACATTGCCCTCAAGCAGCTCGCGGATG
Organism: Schistocerca americana; assembly: GCF_021461395.2. Lineage (NCBI taxonomy): Eukaryota > Metazoa > Arthropoda > Insecta > Orthoptera > Acrididae > Schistocerca > Schistocerca americana. The sequence continues at coordinate 500,941,658 of NC_060121.1, forward strand.
AAACAGGTGGATGAAGACAGAAAAACAGCCACTAGAACAAAAGTTTATTTATGGGCAGCGGTGAAGTTCTTTTTAAGTGTTGTCTTCCGTATTTGAACTCAAGTTCTTCTAAAAGCAATGTCGTTAGAGATGATTCAGCCTAACTGTTTCATCTGAGCTAGCTGCGTATATTCGACAAATATTTTAGTTACTGTAATGGCACAATTATTCTTACAATCTGAGATATATATGGCCGGTCTGAGTGGCCGAGCGGTTCTAAGCGCTACAGTCTGGAACCGCGCGACCGCAGGTTCGAATCCTGCCTCGGGCATGGATGTGTGTGATGTCCTTAGGTTAGTTAGGTTTAAGTAATTCTAAGTTCTAGGGGTCTGATGACCTCAGGAGTTAAGTCCCATAGTGCTCAGAGCCATTTGAACCATTTTTTTGAGATGTATGTGGCACAGGCATCTGGGCTGGTAGCTGTTTTAAGCACTGAAGTTAGTATCAGGATGTACCAGCGTTCAATTAACAGCTGACTGTAACTTTATCGTGCTCTAGATCTGCCTACTGACCTGAAATAACTGCAGGAGTAAATAGCAAAATTTCTGAAACATAGACTATACAAAAGTTTGTCGTGGAATTTACTGTACAATCTGTTAAGTAAGATCGTCGTGGTTTAATAACCAGAAAAAATATTTGACAACAAACTGACACGTATACATACATCATATATGAACAAAAGAAAAATGCAACTACAGTTCACAATACGTCCAGTCACCCGCAGCGTCAGTAATTGCTTGGCATCTCCGAAACAGGCTTGATACCAAGTTTCCCACTTATTCGCGTGGAAGAGATCTCCAAGTGCGTCGAATTTGCGTTGACAGCCTTCCAAAGTGAAGCTTTTTTTCCCTCGCAATTTCTTTTTGATAAAAGACCGTAATTTTTGAATGCGATAACCGTCAGGTGACACTGAGGACCAATCCTGCACCTGCACACTTTGTTCCTTTTTCCAGTCCCTGCAAAAACCTGGGGCTGTGCTTCGGATTATTGTCCTCCTGGAGTATCCAATCTTCATTTTTGTTGATGAACCAACGTTTTGCTGCCGGCATCAAACCTCTTTGATAAACGCCTCGCATAATTTGCACTCATGTCTCTCGTGTATTTAAGTCGAAAATTCTAAGTACACTAATGATTCGTGGATATTGCATGAAGCACAAAGGTTCCCTCTGTTGGGTTGTGAAAGACTTAAGGTAATAACTTTTACCATATGCGTGTAATGCTGAACACACTTAACAGACTGTAACTTAATTCTAATTTTCTTCGGAAAATTGTATCAAATTGAATCTTTAAAGAAAGGACCGAATTGTGTTCGGTACTTCTAGATAAAGAATGAAGTGTCTAATCGACAACACATGCAGATGACTTCTGTTCGTTCGTTTGCCCATATGTCGAGCACAGTACCACTTCACGTGCTAGTCGGTTTGTTGGCTAGTGATCCACGCAGGCTCGAGGACTTAGTGTAGCTATGCTTACAAGTTCGATTATTGGTGGCTTCCAGAAGGTGTCTGAGGGTGGGCTATCCGTATCCGAAACCTACTGAAAGTAAGTAAAGTCAAAGAGTACAACTTATGAGCAACCGAACTGAACGAACAACATTCGAGGAGTCCAAAAAAATTTCGTTCTTACAGCCGGCCGTTGTTTTGTAAGCCCTCGTTGTCAGTTTTGTAAAGGCCTCGTCGCTACTGATGTGGAGGCCGAGATGCCACTGTCATTACAGCAGCCCGAGTGTGTGAGATCGTGAAACGGCTTCTGATGCAGTACACCAGTAAGAAAATTTCTCCCTGTCACTATTACACAGCTATGCCCCAGAGTCAGATAACAGAATAGGAGAAAGAAGGATCTGCAACACTCCAACAAATTATTAATAAAGTCACACAAATGAGCTAAAACGTTTACTTATCTTTGTGACTTGTTGAACAGTGGAGTCTGCAACACTGCTTGTAAGATAACACAAAAAAGGCCCTCAATGCCTAAGTGGAATTAACCGTACGTAAACTTCACAGTACATAGCAAATGCAATTTACAACTGTCTTTTCACTTCTAGGAGTTTGTAACCTCCTCCTCAGTTATCGACCTTAATGACAGTGAAAAATTAAACCGCGTGTACCTTATGGAAATTTGGGAAAAGCAATCGTCACCGAAGTTAATCTGTCGGTAAAGAGGGAGGAAAGGGTTACATCTAAATGAAAGCAAAAATGCAAATGAAACTGGTGGAAATTAATTTTGAAAAGGGGTAAAGTTAATAAAGAAAGTAAATGTGAGGCCGTTACGTTAACAATTAACTAGCGGTAATTAGATATTTGAGATTTGGGAAATTACGGTCGCCAGTCCTATGGACAATTACTATAGTAACTGAAAATGAAAGGTTATTACACATATAATTAGCACTAGAAGCGCGGCAACTGAAGGTTGACACGTGTAGTGTGAAAACTGAAAGTTTGTCAGAAGTAATAAATTTCGCTACACTCTGACTTAATTTAGCGAAAGAATTAATAAAACCGGAAAATTGAAAGTTAATTTAGTGACTGAAATTAATAGTGAGCTTTGTTTCTGAAGCACATCGAAATTCAGTAAAATAAGGTTAGTCTTGGGCTACCTCAACAATAATTTCAAAAGCTACTTGAATCTACGCAATTCAGAAATAAGAGATTTGACTGTGAACTTGAATTAAATGATTCTGAACAATTAACAATAGTAAAATTTAGTACGTACCAAGCTGAGCTGCAGTCACAGGTAAGCTAAAATATGGTAACAAAATTCTCACTCTTAATTTGTGTTTGTGTAATCTAAATATTGTAGCCAGCTATGAATACTTTAACTGAACTTTGAAATTAAAGCAGTGAAATCGAATTATATTACTTAAATGCTGGCCGGCCGAAGTGGTCGTGCGGTTAAAGGCGCTGCAGTCTGGAACCACCAGACCGCTACGGTCGCAGGTTCGAATCCTGCCTCGGGCATGGATGTTTGTGATGTCCTTAGGTTAGTCAGATTTAACTAGTTCCAAGTTCGAGGGGACTAATGACCTCAGCAGATGAGTCCCATAGTGCTCAGAGCCATTTGAACCATTTGAACTTAAATGCTGGCGTTTGAATTTCAACGACACTCTGGTTCATTCCAGAAAAGGAAGGGAACCTGCTTGGTAATGCAATTGGGACAATGAGCAACAAAGGTTCATGCTAAGTTGCTGTATTTTTTGTGATGCAACAGTTTGAAAAGCTAAGGTCTGCCATACAGTTCTAAATCTTTACGTGCTTCCAGTCTTCCTTGTTGGTTGATTGAAGGTTTGGAGCCGTCGATCGAGGAGGTGGCGACAGTCACTCATTGTCGGCCGTCGCTGTTGCAGAATCTGGATGTTGGCGCGCCTCCTTCTCGACACCGTCACCAGGCGAAACGGGCTCTTGGTGTGCGCCAGCTAATGCTTCCCGTCCGCGACACCGTGTCAGAAACTATCATAGCAAGTCGAGCGCAATTACATGCTGCCAAATCCCGAAAGTGTGGCAATTCGCGGGAGCGTCACACAACACACCTGCTCCACTGCCCTACTCCAGCCAAACCCCCCTTCTGCTTGCGCTCCGCGCGGCAGAGTTAACACTCTCAAAGATCGTAAACACTTTGGTTCTCCACACGACCTATCGATGTAATGGTTCGATAGCATAGTTTTCCCTAGGCAAGACCCAACGTAAAAATACAAATAATATTTACAAAACAAACCATTTATACATCGACATAAATGCATAAATATATATGCAAATAGTAAAACAATTACAATATATAAAGGTACAGAAATGTCATATATTCAGGTAACAAAATAAGGGAAAAATTTATGGTACAATAGATGGAAATAGGAGGATATGCATTTCCGGCGTTACGAGTTCACTAAACGAAACGACGTTCCCTGTCTAAGTCAGCCCTGGACGATGATCTATAACCAAGTGCCCGACAGCTAGTCTTCTGTCTTCCGACTAGGCTTCTGTCCGCTGTCGTCCTGTCATTGGCGGATCGTACTCGACCATCAATTGGCAAAGGCGAAGTCGATATCTTCATCCTCAGCGCCGCCCGTGGCGCTGGTGGAACTCGCGGAAAGAGACGAGTCCCTATGGCTCTGGCACCAGCTCGCGTCTTTACGCCTGTGGTGCTTGAGGTATGGCGCCTTATATCGCTCCTGTCTAGAGTCTGTGTGTCGGGAGAATGATTCATACGTGCACAGTGACAGATGGTCTGAAGCGGGTTCAGTTGAGCACTTAGTTCTAATTTTCATCTGCTAGAGGACAGTAGCGGGCAGGACTAAACAGAAAGGACTATAATGTAGTTAAGAATTTTGATCACCAAGTCCAGTAGTGCACAGAGACGTTCAAGAAACAGGTCAAGAGATTGTTTTTGTGAATTGTTACGTTTGTTTTTTTAAGGATTTTTTGTTTATTTATGTTTGTACAGTTTTGTATATGCTTTTAGTACTGTGAATGATGCGTGAATGTGATCTAAAGTAAATATGTAGATCGTTGTTCTATTTATGAACGCTGTACGGACTAGTGTGAAAAAGTTTTAAGATAGTGTGAATGCAGACGACGGGGAATTTTGTATATGTTAAGTAAGTTTATGGGAAAAGGAGAGCTAATTCGAGTGTAAATGAAAATAGTTAATAATGTAAACTATAAACAAAATATCAGAATGATAAATATTTATTTCGGGAAAAAGTACAGTTCGAAAATGTGTTATTTGTTGATTGATTAGTCATGAAAAGCGTGGACAAACGCGGGACAATAGTGTTTTTTTATTGGCCTTAAAGAAAACTGACCAATCAGAACGGAGTATTCTTAGGGCGTCTTTTCTCTTGGAGATATAGAATGCTTACAGCAGTCTAAGGGGGTCGGAGCCCAGCCTTTCAATGCTACGGTCGTCTGTAGTATGAACTCCGAAGAAAGTTATAGTTTGCTGGTTTTAGTTGTGCTGTATGTTTCAAAAGTGTTTTAAAGTGAATACATATTTACTCCGGTGTGTTGTTTTAGAAAGTGCAGAGTTTTTAAGTAATTTTGTATATGAGAAAAGACAGTAATTCCACGTGGCATATTGAACAGATCGATGACTAAAAACTTGATTGTATTAGACACCGATAAACTTAATAGTATGGCGAGCGTTTTCATTTAAGAACAATCTGTGCTTAGTAGCTGTTCAGATTTCGGGAAAAAAGTTATCTTAAGCTTGCTGAGGTGAATGAAACGGTTTGTGCATGACTGTGTTAAGATTAGCGCGGGTTGGCAGTGAAACTGTACACCTCAAGGTTCGGAATATACCGAAGTTTTGCCAGTATTTCCACCTTTCATTCAAAATTAACACCTTTTCCCGATTCTTGGAATAGTTACGTCGTATGCGGCCCAGTGCGAGTTGCAGTGCGGTAGGTTTCTGCTCGGCTTTCCTACCGGCAATCTGCTGCAACGAGTTCACAGGTAGGTACAGGTAACGGACGTACGAAACCGCGCCGCCGCATTCTTTTGCCCTGGCTGTGTCTTGTTCGGACGACACAGCACGTTGTTAAAAACGCTCCGTGATATTTTCACCGGACAGAGACCAGTCATCTTCAGATGATCGATCGAAGACTTCGATCGCTCACCTGAGGATAACTGGCAGCTGCACGATTGAAATATCGTGGGTGTAGCTAATAACAACCGATTGCAAGCACGATACTTCTTTGAACGTTCGATTCGAAGGGAATATTTTAAAATTTACGGAAGTTAAGTATAACAACTGAGATACTCCCTTTTCGTCTTGCTATGAAAGCTGCAGCTTTTAATGCTAAGGAAGCACTAGTATTTAGATAGCGTGTACTGCGAACGATGGCATCAAATGTACGGCACATTTATCTTATTCACAAACACTGCACGCTACCAAAGGCCGCATAAAAGAAGAGAGCCGAAACGTGAAACACACAACTAGCAGAATGATTCTTCGTGTGCGGAATCATTTCACATTTTGCTCCTTACCCTCTCAAGTTTTGGCTCTTGCTTGCTTTTTATTTTCGTCTCTGATATTTTTCCACACTTTTGAAATTTTTCGTTCCATCTTATCCGAAATTCAGTTCTGTGTAGCCTACCCGTTCCATTCCACGCATAACATGTGAGAATCTTTGTACTGGTATCCATTTCCTTTGCGCTTTTATTTGCCCCAGGAGTTTTTATTTAAATCTCTGCTCACAGTATAAACGGCACAGGTGAGTAACTGGAACGGTCTTATTCCAATTCCAAAGGAACTGATCTTTTGTAACCGTGAGCATTTAATATATCTGCTTTACTTTTATCAATATTAAGCCTCACTTTGCCCCACGGAACATTTTTGTTCTAAAACGTCGGAAGCTGATGCTTCTCATTGCTTTAAAAACTTTTTCTAGTTCAACAAATTAGATGCAGCTACCTTGGTCTGTTTTAATTCCAGTCTTGACCTTAAATGTATAATTACTTCTGTAGAAAATTATTATTATTTTCTTAAAAGTGATCCAGTCATCTTTTCGAAACGCGACTAGTGAAGCCCAATACCTCTTCAGCCACACACAGAACTTTGTGAAGCAAGCCATCCTTATCAACAGTTCACAGAAGTAAGATGCCAAACTCAACAAGCAATATTTTCATACTTCCTCTCGCAGATTTTTTCATGTGTTTTGCGAAGCTATTATAATACATACGTCCCCGACAGTTACAAAACTGTGTTACATAAAACTTATCACTGGGTGCTAGGAGCCGATCATGGCAACATGTCTCTACTTTTTGACATCAATCTCACGCTCCTTCTGTGCTGCATTATTTCTCATTCGTCAACGTCATCCATGGTTCGCGTGTAATCTTTCCCTTTGTTTGCTGTTTACTACGGATTTAAGAATTTCATAGCTACACTTGCTGTTTAAACACCAATAGTTTTTTCTGTTTTTTTTTAGGTTTCTCACACGACTTTCCTGAGTCCTTCTCTTCTGCTATATTTTCTCCAAGCAAACTGTGAGGGATCGTAGAGGAGTTCCCAAATATCTTATAGAGATGTAGAAATACTACAAAACTGAGATATGTGTTAAAATGTGTCTAGGGGTAAGCGCAGCAGATTTGTAAAACGGTTATTGCTTGTCCGTAGTTTCAGTTAATACTTCACGACGTTGTCCATGAAGGCATGACAAAACGTTTGCAATTAAGTTTTGAAGAAGGCCAACAATGTTTTTACTATCTTTTTCTCAGTAATTGCGTAATCTCGATATTTTTTGAGCGTGCAATCCAATGTCTGATATTTTTTTCTACAAAGTACAGATTTATCACAGGTTGACTTCTATACAAAACAGAAATTTAACAAAATACTTATAACTGGAATGAAAAGTAATGTTTTACTGAATATGAATATGAAAACACTTCTTTACACAAGGATTGTGGGTCTGTCGGCTTGTACTCCATTTCTCTCCTCTCCTTAAATACTTAATACAGCTTGTTCGCCGACGGATTGTTTGTTGTATGTCTCGTTGAGATGACCAAGAGTAGCCTCTCACCACATCGGTATTTCATCGACACTGACTCCGTTTCTGTCACTTTAATGTATTTGTGAAACAACGTTCCTTGTTTCTCATTGTTATCACCCTTAAATTCAGGGAAAAATCAAGAGGACTGTTCAAAGAAAGTAGATTCTTGAACATTTACTGCATTTGGCTACGACAAAAATATAAAACAAGTCACGGACGTTGAGAAAGAACATAGCAACAACCTCCCTCAACAATACTCAATATTAACTCACAGTCATATTTAATTCAGAGTTGGAATCGAATATCACTTTTCGGAAGTCACATTCAACGAAAACATCTCTCTTTATTTTCGCTTCAGTTACATATGAAAACTTCCTGCAGAAAGACTTGAAACATAACTGGTATAGGCATGCGTATTCAAATACAGGGAAATGTAAGCAGCCAGAATACGGTGCTGCGGTCGGCAACGCCTGCATAAGACAAGTGTTTGGCGCAGTTGTTAGATCGGCTGCTCCTGCTACAGTGGCAGTTTATGAAGATTTAAGTGAGTTTGAACGTGATGTTACAGTGAGCACAGGAGCGATTGGAGACAGCTTCTCCGAGGTAGCGATGAAGCGGGGATTTTCCCTTAAGACCATTTCACGAGTGTGCCGTGAAAATAAGGAATCCGGTAAAACATCAAATCTCCGACATCGTTGCTGCCGGAAAAAGATCCTGCCAGGACGAGACCAACGGCGACTGAAGAGAATCGTTGAGAGTGACAGAAGTGCAATCCTTCCGCAAATTGCTGCAGATTTCAATGCTGGGCCATCAACAAGTGTCAGCGTGCAAAACCATTCACGAAACATCATTCATATGGGCTTTCGGAGCCGAAATCCCACCCGTGTATTGCGCCTCACCTGGCCCCATCAGCACCGATACTGGACTGTTGATAGTTGGAAACATGTTGCTTGGTCGGACGAGTCTCGTTTCAAATTGTATCGAGCGAATGGACGCCTACGGGGATCGCTTTGGGCAATTACAGTAGGACAATGCGATACACCACAGTGCAGAATTGCTACTGAAAGGCTCCAGGAACACCCTTCTGAGTTTAAACACTTCCGCTGGCCACCGAACTCCCCAGACATGCACATTATTGAGCATATATGGGATGCCTTGCAACGTACTGATCACCACCTCCTCGTACTCTTACGGATTTATGGACATCCCTGGAGGACTCATGGTGTCAGTTCCGTCCAGCACTACTTCAGACATTAGTCAAGTCCATGCCCGTCGTGTTGTGGCACATCTGCATGCTCTCGTGGGCCCTACACGATGTAAGGCAGGTATACTAGCTTCTTTGGCTCTTCAGTGTAGTTACGAAATGTACTAAAGAGTGCAACCCCTGCTACAGAAATTTCAACTTCATTTTATTATTAATTGAAACAGTAAGTGAAATATGCACAATTAAAATCGCTGAAAAGCTTTTCTCAAATATGGAACGTTAATTATAAGAAATGGTGTATGATATATATTTTTTAGTATCATATTAGAATTCATTACAATAAAAACCACAAGATTAAGCCTATTTCATTAAAAAACTACTTTCATCATTGGCCAGTGTTTGTGATAATTTCGTCCTGACTCTTCTCTGGACTAATGACAAGTGATAGTATTAAACTCAGAAGGTTCAAATGAATTTGAACCTTCAGGTTCAATGAATTTGAGAAAGCTGTGAATAACCCGTAATTTTGAAATTTCACAGATTTTTGTGCCATTGTACCCTTACGCAAACTAGTTGTAAAAAGTTTGACAAGTTCACCTCCCTTTTAACGCGCTTTTTTCTTCTATAGTGAGTTGATTTTAAACATGAAAATGTAAACGCGGTACGGAATTGTTGGCTGGGATATCCCACGGGATGGGTTCAGCCTCCTGTGGGAAAAGGTATTCTTCATCAGTGCACATTGGCCTCATTCCTTTCGTATATGTGAGAGCTGTGTCGTATGTGTACTTGTAGACCGTAGGTGAGTCTATTAGATGAGTGTAGTGTAGTCTTATGATTGTCAAATATGATGATGATGACAGAAGAGAGAGGATTTAAGTGGTGCTCAGGTAGTACCAAGGGGGCCGCCGATATTAACGTTTCCATCTGATGAATGGATCGCCATCAACAGTGTCACATGCCCTCACTTCATGCGTCACTTAAGAGAGATTTGGAATGCAATCCAGAAGACTGACGCAAAGATTGATGATTAGGGAATTAACACCAGCATCTCTCCTCCTATTGCCAGCTAAATGCAACGAAAGTTTCATCCACCACCAGGATTCGATCTGACTTACTGCCAACTCGTGCGGCACTACACGTCTGTGCGTTAGCGAGCTAGGCTAAGGACATGGGTAATCTAAAATACTTCACGAGAACGGTGCTTTCTGTTAGTAAGAGTAAGACGGTACGAATAGGTATTTCTAGGGCGAAAAGATACGTTCCTACTAGCAAGGAAAGAGTGCACGAAATTCGGTTTTGCTTATTAATAGAACGGAGCAGCCGATGTAACATCAGAAGTGCCCAAGAGCATCATGATAAGACCACTCTTGTGCTCTGTATACATAAACGTCCTGGAGGATAGGGGAGCAGCAATCTCCAACTGTTTGTTAATGACACTTTGGTGTATGGGAAAGAGCCGAAGTTGAGTGACGGTGGAAGGGTACAAGCTGACTTGGAGAGATTTTTCTGTTTAGTGTGGTGGATGGCACATTGCAAAAATACAGAAAAATGCAGACGAGTAACTAAAACAAATCCTGTGGTGGTCCAGTACTGTATTAGAGGTGTGCTGCTTGATCCAATTACGTCGATTAAATATGCAGGCATAACGTTGCAAAGCGGTGTGGCATAGGACGAGCATGTAAGATCGTCAGTAGGGAAGATAAATGGTCGACTTCGTTTTAACGAGCGAATTCCAGGAAAGTGTAGCTCATCTACAAAAGATACTTCGTACAGAACACTTGTGCGCTCCGTTCTTGACTACAACTACAATTATTGTCATCCCGAGTAAATCAGGTTATCCCTTTCACTGCGCATTTAGTCTGTACGGCCGCCTGCCATGTATGCATAATTTGCAATTGATGTGTATGTGCAAGACTGTAGCAGCCTGTCATTACCGAGAAAAACTGAAGACTCAAAATCCACTATTATTGTGTTAAATTGTTTTCTTTTTTATTCTCTACAGAGAAATACTTTTTTCTTCGAAAGATACTTTATAAGGAGAAAAAAGAACATATGTTATTACAGTAGTAAAACTTTCTAAAAATAAATTCCATCTAAAGGTGCATTACGTTTTAAACAAATATTCTAGAGTTACTTCGTTTGTCATGTTTTGCACATGCAATACACCTTCTCTGGGCGGTCTTCTTCTTTTTTGATGTTTCCCGGATTAGCGAGATAAAATCGAACTCGCTAGGCTTAAGGGTTATCACCAAGTTTTCGAAGACAACCACAAGTCGCACCTCGTATTTTTTTATTATGACCGGTTCCGCTCTTCAAATAAACAAGAGCATCGTCAGAATCTACAGTTTAAAGTTTGCTGATAGCGTTAAATTCCCTTTACAGCTGGCTGACTGCTCTAAAGATTAATTTTGCTGTACTATAATACTTAAACTATTTTTAAAGTACGTTTAAAGTACAGTAGTAAATTATGACTAGTGTACTTTAAACGTTAGTTTAAGTACTATAGTACAGCAAAATTAATCTTTAGAGCAGTCAGCCAACTGTAAAGGCAATATTTTATGCTGACAGCCAACTTTAAACTATATATTCTGATGATGCTCTTGTTCATTTGAAGAGCGAAACCGGTCATAAAAAAAAAAATACAAAGTGCAGCTTGTGGTTGTTTTCAAAAACCTAGTTTTAACAGTCGCTCCCCCTGTAGACAGTGCCTGCTCTTTTGATTATCACCATAAGCCGATCTTCCGCGAGGATCCTCTGTTTGCGGTCGGTGGTGAGTCTCTAGCACCTGCTTGATAGGTTTCTGCTGAAAAATCGGATTTTGAAATATCTCTTAGGAGTGTATTACACAATTATAATTCTTTGTCGAAGTTGATATGTCAAATATTTATGGCAAAGAAATTTGATCGTGTCATAACGAACTTTGTCAAATCTTGCCATTCCTCAAATAGATTTGATCATAAAAGTCATTCGACTTCTGTTCACTGCAGTGTGAAATGTAACCGCCTGGAGCAGCGGCGTCGCTACAACTATTTGACGTCTCTGTAGTGTGTTTGTAATCATGGCTCCAACTAGGGTGGAGGGTGACCAAGGGGTGCATTCCATACTATTAATTATGTATTGACGGACAGGTGGAATATGCTGCAGTCGACTTCATATCCACAATCACCGATACAGTCATCTACTTCTACATCTCGAAACATCTAGGCAGCTTTTCAGCAAGCCGAAATAGACGATGTAGTCACACGCTAAAATAAAAAATTCTTTCTTAGCTTTCCATTCTAGTTTCTCTATTTTTGAACCTTGGATGGCGCAGGATAAAAAGCGCTTCATCTGTTTCGTAAGTTTTATTAATTTTGTTGTTCTTGGAACATTAATTACATTAATTAAATTGTTCAAAAATGAAAATAACTCTTATCGCCCATACAGTTTACCTTCGCATATTCCCCCTTCAGTGCTCTGTAAATCGCTTCACACGTTCCTGAAATTATTTTGGTTAATATGCAATGTAATAACCGAGAGCTTTGTTGTAAACTAGAGTAGCTCACTATGAAACGTCCCCTTAGAACAATTACAAATGACTGTGCTTAAACTGACACACAATATTTTGTTAGCGCAACGCAATCTGACTTTCAAAATTCCCTACAAAAGAATGGCCCTGACTAACATTAAACTATACCTTTCACAAATCACTTACCTCACAAAAATCTTCGCTGCTCAAGCTACTGCAATACAGCGAGCGCCACTACTGCCAGCTAAATAAAAGATTCAAACTATGGAAGGCACTAACTACTGATAGGGATAGTTAGCAAATGAAAGATATTAATAGAGAACAAACGATGTATTTACCTTGATATCATCATATATAAATATAGCAGTTCATGACAAATTTCAAAACTCCGCCATCTCTCTCCCCACATCCACCACTGCTGGCGGCTCACCTCCAACTGCGCAACGCTACGCGCTGTTCACATCCAGCTGCCGCTGCCCAACAATACAGTGGCGAGTATTACAACAATGCAAAGCAGCCACAGACTGCACACAGCACAGCCAGTGATTTTCATACAGAGGTGGCTTTACCAATAAAAAAACCTAAACAGCCTACTTACATAGCCCCCATGCTCCCCACAAAAAATTTTACAAATTGGATTGGGCAGTGGCCAATACAGATTTGAAAAAAATATTTCATAATTACAATAACAAAGAAATCAAATGCACACACTTATTGATACAATGTTGGTCAAAAGCTAAAAATTTCTCACAGTCCATAAAGGCAGTCCAGATTGTTCATCACAGTAAAAATGCAGAGTTTTTCTCAAAGTCTGAGCAGTAAAAGAAAATGCACACAGAAGTAGTGGATTTCCATGCAGTCTTCAAGAAGTAGTGTTGTCCTTCCAACGGAAGACAGTGCTGACTCTTGACATGCATACAGGTAATGGGCCACAACAGAGCAAACCCACAGTAGAGTCAATCGAAGTTTTGAAGAGTACCGGTAGGTCATCACAGAGTAGACCCACTGTAGTCCTGGTAGAGAGTATGGTATTGGTGGGCCACCAGAGGCGCAGACCCACTGCAGTCCTTGTAGAAATAATGGTACTGGTGAGTCAGCAAAGACGCAGACCCACTGTAGTCCTTGTAGAGACGGCCAGCAGCCATCTGTTGTGACTGTGCAGGTGCACAATCACCATTGAAGAGTCTTGCGGATAATATAGCAAGTCCATAAACCACCACTTGTGCACTCACAAAGTTTTTGGAATTGTCCTTAGAACCAGCAATGCTGTTATCCAGTCCCCTGCTGAATTATTAACACACGTGCAAACACTATCAGTCCCTACTTCTCACATATTGTCCATATACTATGACCAACGGAAATGTGTGCAGTGAAATGAATGCTTACAAGTTACTTAGTTTGATAAACTGGTGTCAATTACAATTTTATAACATGAGAATACAATAACAAAGGTACAGAATACATCATTAAAAACATAACAATACAGATAACATTTGTAGTACAGGCTTTACAAAAGACTCAAAATAACATATACATCAGTGGAATTATGACATGAGTACATACATAAAAGATCACAATAACTTTTGAAACATCAACTTCACACATGAGCTTTATACAGAACAGAATTAATAATGTCTAACATCTTTACAAAGTAAATAACATATTATTAATGCCAATTATATTTGAGGATAACAGTATTCCTCATCATAGTGAATGTAGCTTAATATTAAAAGAAGAAAAAATTCTATGAAACTACACAGAGACAGGAAGAAAACAAATACACAAGGGTACACAAACACGTACTGGGATAACACAAAAGGAAAGGACAGGGTTCGTTTTCAGTGTAACATTTGGTACTGCAGTCCAACCTAAAACTTCATATATCTTTCCTTTTATTTCATCCGTTGTTTCCACCAAAAAAATTCTATCTAAGCATGCTTTCTGTATTTATATGTTCACACATCTCTTACCTCATTTTTATTTTCCATTATCTTACCTCATCATTTATTTCCAAGAAAATCCTACCTATACCTGCTTTCTGTACGTTTTTCGTATAACTTCTGAATGCATTTCTTCCTATTCATCGCAACTCATTCTCTTAGAGGCTACCCCCTCTTAAGCTAACTTAAATCTACTGAGCTCAGATGCTAAACTATGGGACGAGGCAATGCAGCATCACATAACAATTAACACAAACAGCAATGAGAAAAAAAATGGAAATTTGCAAAATTAACAAGCAATGCAACATTACAACTAATATGAGCCAATGCGCAGTAAACAAAAAATTAAATCTGGCTTAGCAGAGTAACACAAATTAAAATTCAGTAACACTATGCCTGGCAAACAGCAGTAACTTATACCTAAACATGACATAGCTCAAGTAGAAAAAATAGTACACTAAAGATAACAATGCAGATAAGGGAAATGTATATTCACATCTTAATGTCTATGTAATTAAAGTGGTGCACCACAAGAAGTTATTCTACCAAAAAGTTACCAATTACTTGAAAAGAAAATTATGAATGCAGTTACTAGTTCCTTCTTATTGTTCTTTCCTTTCCAAGTGCTCCTTTTTTAAAGAATGTGGATCATAAAATAATTATGTAATAGATCTGTTGACAGAAAGTGTTCACATTAGCAAATGCATTTTATTTTATAAAAGCAATGCTGCAACACAGCTGGAAAACAGATGTCAAATGAAATAAGCAACTATGAAAAGCAAAGCATAAAAATATCATTCAGTAGTCATGTGACATTTCGTAAGTTAGTAGAAATTCTCTCAACTCTCATAGAAAGACGCTTGTCATAATCAGGTGTGCAGATGTAAAAATATTGCTTGTCATTTTATTAGGCATTTCAGTAAATATCGTAAATTAAGAGCTAGTGTAATCATATGTTTTCAAGTTCGACCGTGTCGTTTTTGCGATGCTTTCTCTAAAGGAATGACAATGGCCAGGATAATGGCCTTCCCTTTCTTTTTTTTTTTCTTCCTGTGCTCTGAAAAGGGCTCGCAATAATGGCTTTTTCTCCAGGCGTCTGACACAGCTGGGTGCCCGCGACGCATTACGTGCAGGTGGTCACTTAACTTTCTTACGGAAATATTTACCGCTAAAGTGACAGTCTGATATAAAAATATTTCACAGGTCAAGAATTTGCGTTACAAATCTGTAGAAACAAAATGCTATTGATATAACAGTGTCCAAAAAAATACATAGAAGATCAGAATAACTTGCGAAACATCAACTTCACACATGAGCATTTAAACAGAATGAATAATGTCTAATATCTTTACAAAGTAAATAACATATTATTAATGCCAATTATATTTGAGGATACCAGTATTCCTCATCATAGTGAATGTAGCTTAATATTAAAAGAAGAAAAAATTCTATGAAACTACACAGAGACAGGAAGAAAACAAATACACAAGGGTACGCAAACACATAGTGGGATAACACCAATAGGAAAGGACAGGGTTCGTTTTCAGTGTAACATTTGGTACTGCAGTCCAACCCAGAAATTCATTCCATATATCTTTCCTCTTATTTCAATATTTGTTTCCACCAAAAAAATTCTATACAAGCATGCTTTCTGTATTTATTTGTTCACACATTTCTTACCTCATCATTTATTTTCCATTATCTTACCTCATCATTTATTTCCAAGAAAATCCTACCTAAACCTGTTTTCTGTACTTTTTTTCGTATAACTTCTCAATGCATTTCTTCCAATTCATCGCAACTCATTCTCTTAGAGGCTACCCCCTCTTAAGCTAACTTAAATCTACTGAGCTCAGATGCTAAACTAAGGGACGAGGCTATGCAGCAGCTCAAAATGAGTAACACAAACAGCAATGACCAAAAAAATGGAAAATTGCAAAGCAAGCTACAGTAAATCTAAATTACCAAGCAATGCAACATTACAACTAATATGAGCCAATGTGCAGCAACAAGAAAAATAAATGAGTTGTAAAACTGGCTTAGCAGAGTAACACAAAGTCAAATTCAGTAACACTATGCCTGGCAAACAGCAGTAACTTATACCTAAATATGACATAGCTCAAGCAGAAAAAATATTACAGTAAAAACAACAATGCAGATAAGGGAAATGTATATTCACATCTTAATGTCTATGTAATTAAAGTGGTGCACCACAACAACTTATTGTAAAAAAAATATTTCCATGTACTTGAAAAGAAAATTATGTGTCCAGTTACTGTTACTAGTCCCTTCTTATTGTCCTTTCCTTTCCAAGTGCTCCTTTTTTTAAAGAATGTGGATTACAAAATTATCATTTAATAGATCTGTTGACAGAAAGTGTTCACATTAGCAAATGCATCTAAGTTTATTTTACAAAACTAATGCTGTAACACAGCTGGAAAACAGGTATCAAATGAAATAAGCAATTACGCAAACCAAAGCATAAAAATGTCATTCAATAGTCATGTGACATTTCATAAGTTAGTAGAAATTCTCTCAACTCTCGTAGAAAGACGCTTGTCATAATCAGGTGTGCAGATGTAAAAATATTTCTCGTCATTTCATTAGGCATTTCAGTAAATATCATAAATTACGAGCTCCACAGTATGCTTTCAACAAGGAAATGTCAATAGCGAGGATGATGGCCTCCCCTTTTTTTTTTTTCTACCTGTGCTTCCGGAAAGGCACACCCTAATGGCTTGTTCTCCAGGTGTCTGACACAGCGGTGTGCCAACGACGCATGTGCAGGTGGTCACTTAACTTTCTTACGGAAATATTTATGACAGCAGTTTCCGCTACAGTGACAGTCTCATATAAAAATTTCACAGGTTGAGAATTTACGTTGCAAATGTGTTGAAACAAAATCCTATGAATATAACAGTGTCCAAAAAAATTTTCGCCGGCATTGTGATACATTCACGCATTTACACACATTTCATAACTGTTAAAGTACGATTCTTGGTTTCCAACATCCTGTTTCACAAGTCAAGAGTCCCTAACTTCTATTCATTATTCATATACATATAAACACGTAATCACATTCCTCATATATGGTAGCATCATCTTATTGACATAAACATACCTCAGCAGCATAATACACATCATCGTCGTAAAAATAACATCATAACACCTCAGTCAAATCTCAAAAAGGTCGTAGCTTTCTGCAATAATTTCAAACCATAAAAAATATTCTCTGCTCATTTCAATAGTGTCATCTGCCTCAAACGTACTTTAAAAATCATGATCTCATACCAAATACATCATTAAAAGGTCTCATAGTATCACAATGGTTCCGAAAAAATATGAAGAGTTCACACAGTACAGACAAAATACAATTTCGTAAGTGTGAAGTTATCCAACGGTGTAATTACATAAACATGTGTCACTGACGTACTAAAAAACATGTTTATCTCTCAGTTAAATGATCAGATAGCTGTGTAATTTATGTTTTAGAGAAATATGGTACCGATGTGTAAAGTTGTATAAGCAAATACTATATTAGCTAGGGTTCCTTGTGCTTGCCAAACACATGGTACACAAAGTACGCATGTACCCCCCTGAGGATTAATGTAATTATACCCTCAGGTGTTACAGATTACAGCAATGGAATGAAATGTATCACGGAAAACTTTCTTTGTAATTCAAAAATCTTTAAAAATAAATGTTTTAAGTACAAAATTAATCACTGAAATGCGTGTCCTGTAGCGCTAAATGTGCATCTTGTTGTAAGATAATCTCTGTGGAAGTGTCGTAGTTATTTTCCTCCGAAAGCTAAGTTCTGCAGAAGCCAATGTACTTACCTCATGATAAACAAAAGTGAAATGCTTTGCGTAGAGATATCTTAGTTATTACGCTTATTGTTGTGATGATGAAAGTACTGTGCTGTAACGTATTGTTGTGCTATGGAAAAGGCTGTCTCCTTGTAGCTATACCACAAAAGTTACTAATAAAACATGTTTTGCTTTCCAGAAGAATTCAGAAAAACTGTGCAGATATAAAACAGATACACCACAAAAGCAACATTGTAAATTGTCACTCATTAGTAGCGTCGTGATAAAAATCGTGTAGCTGTCACATAAACTAACCACTGTGTCATCTGGTATCTCGCAGAAAGTACTTTAAATCCAGAATGTATTTTCAAGTAAACCAAAATGTTGCATTAAAATCTCATTATCAGTACCAGTATATGTTTTAAGTATGTGAGCCTTATGGTCGTTACGTAATCGTGCCACTAACAACCAAAAATGTACACACACAATAACACTGTGACGTCTGTTCACTATAACAATGCATTCGTCATTTCTGTTTCAATAAGTTCTCTTGGTTCTTGACTGGATATTTAACTTCAAACATTGTTGCATGTTAACAGATTCTAAGTCTGACAAGCATACTAGTAATGTAAAGTGAAAAGTTTTATGGCAATGACAAAGTTAAAAAGCAGATTATCTTTCAATAAACGGTTTTACATGTGAAATGTGGTGTAAACCTTTACTCTTCCTAGTGCGCAGAGTTTCAACTTCAACGCAATTATCATGTTGTATACATCGGTAAAGAATGCTAAAATTTTTCTCAAGGCTAGCGTCTTATGTTATTTTTCTCGGAGCCAGCGGGCGCACGCGGCTGCCTGCTGTGCGAGTCATTGTCTGTCTCTTTGTTGGCGTGCGCCGTTATTGGGATTTGGAGACCTAACTTCTACAAATTCACCGTGACGAGAGGGCCCTGCCCTGTTTAAGTCCCGCCAGTTCTGATGCAATTCAGGTCTGTCGTTACGATCACATCGTCTGTCGTCATGTCGGTAGTTCCTGTAGTTTCTTTCTTGTCGGTCACGTGGTGGAGAATTTCTCCCTAAGTCGTAACTGCACGCTGGACCGTTGCGTCTAAAGTTATTCTGTCTCCCTTGATAATAATTGTTTTGGTTGCCATATTGTCTGTTTCTCTGATTGTCTCTGTGATAGTCTTTACCACAGAGAGGTGATCTTTCCCTGTAATTATTACTACTCTGCCAACGGTTGTAATACGGGTGGTGTCTGTTTCGGTCACGATTTGTGTTGTGAGAATAGCCTTGTCGCATCCAGTTATTATTTCTTTCATCTCGGAATTGCGACTGATGTGATCTGTAATTGTTGTGCTCCTGCGTTCCGCGATTGTCAGTGTCACTTTCCAGTTCTTGTAACAGTCCCTGAAAAGCTTCAATGTCGTCTTTGCAACGTCCTGCTAAAATAATATGTCGTAAATGTTCAGGTAATTTGATTAAGCAAATGCGGATAAGTTCTGAGGGGCTGTATGGGTTTGACAGGTACTGATTCTTGTGCAACATGTCTTCAAAATATTTCATAACACTGGAAAATTCAGATTGTTCGAAACCTTTCATCATTATGATGCTATGTTTTACTCGGTCTTGTGTGGCTTGAGACCAATATGCTGAGAGGAAGGCATGGTAAAACTCTCCTTCACTGTGGCAATCGTGAATTACCGATCGCATTCTTACAGCTGGTTCATTCTCCAAGTAGCCACACATAAATTCTAATCTGTGTTCTAACGACCAGTTGGGAGGAAAACAATGCGAGAATTGATGGAGCTGCCCGCATCTCGTGGTCGTGCGGTAGCGTTCTCACTTTCCACGCCCGGGTTCCCGGGTTCGATTCCCGGTGGGGTCAGGGATTTTCTCTGCCTCGTGATGGCTGGGTGTTGTGTGCTGTCCTTAGGTTAGTTAGGTTTAAGTAGTTCTAAGTTCTAGGGGACTTATGACCATAGCAGTTGAGTCCCATAGTGCTCAGAGCCATTTGAATTTTTTTGAATTGATGGAGCCATGCTTGTGGATGAATGTCGTTGCCAGAATTCTTAAATGTTTTGAATTTACGTGTAGTAATGAACAGCTTATAGTCAAAATCATCATGTCGGCGAGTCGCATATCGGTCATTGTTAGGTCGTGCCGGCCGTTCCATCTCAAAATTCGGTGCACATTGCCAATTTCTTTCATAACTTCCGAAATGCCCTGTGTTATTATTTTGTGGCTGTTCCGTATGTCTGTGTCCCTCTTCCCGTATTGGGGCGCGAGTATCCTCTGAAATACGTAATTCTTGTATTAACTGTGTCAGCTGATCTTGTACTTCCCGGATTTCTCTTTGGTGTTGCGTATTAATCTGATTCTGATTTTGTTTGAATTTCCTAATTTGTTTGCACTCTTCTGTGTCATTCAGATTATCATCTACCTTCGTAGATAGATTAGTGACCTGATCCGAAAGTTCGGCTACTTTCTCCGATTGTGTACTTATTTCCTCAGTGTGTTTTTCTGAACCAAGTTTCAGAGTGTCCATTTGTGTTGAAATCGTATCTACTGTGTCCTTTAAGTTTTCTTGAGTTTTTGCAAGTTGCGTAACTGAATCGGTAGATGCAACTGAGTCAATTTTAGCTTGCAAGGTGTTGTGATTTTCATGAACAATAGTTTGCAGTTCTTTTATGGCTGCTTCATGATTCTGTAATGCATTTTCATGACGCGAAAAAATAGGTTGGAAATGCTCACAAATTTGTGTTTTTACGTCATTACAGACTTTTTGACATTTCGATTCGATGTTATGTAACTCAGTAGTTAAATCTTCACGTGTTTGTTCAAGCGTGGTGTGAAGATTTTGTTCCATTGCGTCTAACTGTTGCTGTGTTTGTCTCTGGTGTTGTTCCATTGTGTCTAACTTTTGAAGCTTTTGCTGTGTTTGTCTCTGATTTTGTTCCATTGTGTCTAACTTTTTAAGATTTTGTTCCACTGTGTCTAACTTTTTAAGATTTTGTCCCATTTGTCTCTGATTTTGTTCCATTTGTTGCATTAATTGCAATAATAATGTATTAGTGTCTGGAATCTGTTTCTCTACGCTTTTCGGCAGTGCATTTGCACCGGCAACATTCACATTTTGACAAGCAGAAAATGTGTCTTGACTTATTTGAGAAAAGGGTGAGGACGCAAAACCTGAATCTACAGTATTTGCAAGATTGTGTCCTGTCATTTCGGATTCCTGAGGCGAGCTGTTGCCGACCGATCGATCGATAATGCTTCCCTGTTCACTAATTGTTTCACTGTCTACACCATTGTTTGCAGCCCGCTCCATTTCCCTATGTACAATTACCAAACTACTACTTTGAACATTAGTTAATTCATTACTCGGTGGCGCTAACACACTGCTTTCTTCACTGTCATTTCTCAGTTTACTTTGGAGCCTAGTATTACGTTTTTCACACGCCATTATTGTCACAGTATATCACACGACAACACAGAAAAACACAATTTGAAGATCAAAAATAAAATAACATAGCAATGGAAATAATGTCTACTTAATTGCCAGCGCAGCTGCGAAATACTTGGTGCAAATCTACATGCACGCCACAACTGTTTTACTGTACAACAATGAAAAACGACGACTACAAAGGAGATTCTCTCTACAATTACGCGCTAGCAATAAACAATAGCTACACTAATTACACAAACTACAAGAAAAAAATCAGAAGATTCCAGTGAGGTATCCTCGGCGAAGGGTCGACATATGAAACCTCCCCTTTGAACAATTACAAATGACTGTGCTTAAACTGACACACAATATTTTCTTAGCGCAACGCAATCTGACTTTCAAAATTCCCTACAAAAGAATGGCCCTGACTAACATTAAACTATACCTTTCACAAATCACTTACCTCACAAAAATCTTCGCTGCTCAAGCTACTGCAATACAGCGAGCGCCACTACTGCCAGCTAAATAAAAGATTCAAACTATGGAAGGCACTAACTACTGATAGGGATAGTTAGCAAATGAAAGATATTAATAGAGAACAAACGATGTATTTACCTTGATATCATCATATATAAATATAGCAGTTCATGACAAATTTCAAAACTCCGCCATCTCTCTCCCCACATCCACCACTGCTGGCGGCTCACCTCCAACTGCGCAACGCTACGCGCTGTTCACATCCAGCTGCCGCTGCCCAACACTACAATGGCGAGTATTGCAACAATGCAAAGCAGCCACAGACTGCACACAGCACAGCCAGTGATTTTCATACAGAGGTGGCGTTACCAATAAAAAAACCTAAACAGCCTACTTACAACTACTGTACCAAGAAATCAGTGTCACAGTTTGCCTGTCTTCTGCACATACAGCATTTCTCAAAGGAGTATTCTGTTTTGTAATATGAGAAGGCACTTTACTGAGAAAATACTGAAACACACTCTCAGCCATTCGTAAGTAATTTTCGTATAAGACTTGACGTCCTCCACTTGCAGCTCTCGTAACAAATTTTGCTGAATGCTTTTATTACCTCTACGTAATACCTACGGCTTAATCCATGCACGTTTCCTTTTTTCCGCCGCTTTTCTTCCAAATACACAATTAGAGCAATTGTGGTACTAGCAACTGCAGCACATAATAAGAAGTTGTGTCCACCATCTTGAAATTTGACGAAAAATATGACAACAGTACTAGAATACCCCTTTTAAGCTCCACGTCAAAGATCTTTGTCACAGAAATTTGAGTAACATTTGATCATATTTCTTTGTCAAAGAAATATGACAGTGTAATGCCGGCCTTACTTTCGAGTTTGATATAACGCAAATGCGTTAGGCAGAGACAGCTCCGCCCAATGAAAATTTACTTTTTTATACCATATTACTGTTTTTCGTATACACTGCAGTGAACTTCGCGTCATGTCGCTCCTGTCGACGGCCCCAGTATTTTCAGTGTAGCTTACTATAAACGCTGGTTTCCTTGTTGCTTCATTTTAGGCTATGTTAATTTTATCAGTTGCTACAATTTCGCTTTTACGAAGAGCTGAAAGCATCTTCACTTCCCGCTTCCCGCTTGCTCTCTCACAGGAGAGCATGAAGTTTATCTGCTGATATAATCTCGGTAGCACCTGCTTAAAAAAAAATGGTTCAAATGGCTCTGAGCACTATGGGACTTAACATCTGAGGTCATCAGTCCCCTAGAACTTAGAACTACTTAAACCTAACTAACCTAAGGACATCACACACATCCATGCCCGAGGCAGGATTCGAAAGCACGCATTCCTTTACGATCTTTCCTTACAGTTCCACTAGCACTACTCACTGCGCCATGCAGATAAGAAAATAACTCCGTGCTAGTGTACCAATTGTCAACATACAGTGTATGACCTTCACCAAGGTAGCGTTCTAATGAAGTAAGGACGATGCTTCCAGGCATTCCAATATTTACATCAAAATCATTTTCTGTTTTTATGTCCGTTGCTGCACCCACATAAATAATGAAGTCAAGAATTTGTCTATTTTCACAATCATACTACACAAAAAACTTTACGCATTTGAATGAGATGTATTGTTTTAAGAAGACACGACTTTTGTAGCGACCTAACCTTCGGTAAGTGTAAAATTTTTTAAAAGGCTGCAAAGCATTTGGAAATGCGTTTCTTACATGATCGGCAATCCGCCTGATTTTCAAACTTTTTCATCTCCAGAAGGCTTACTGTCATCAACAATATGTAACATTTTTAGTAACAAAAGATACATATCTCTTGGCTTGATTTGCGCAAACGCTGGAGTAGGCTGTAACGGATCGTTAGTATAATAACTGTTTATTTCATTTTTTCTCAGCCATCAGAAAATTTACAACAATGTAACAGTAAACTTCACCACTGAATGTGTTTTGTCCACCGTAGCAGTATTGATTTTTAACTGGCGTCGTTGCAAAGGTGCTCAGCTATGTAGTTTACAATTTCTTGGCTAAAGAATACTTGGAAGCAGTCATATACAGTAGATTAAATATCTAAATTAATGATTTTGTAACCAAAGTGACTGTTACCGAACTTAAACACTCTGGGATCCAGATCAGTGATTTTCCACCTACAATCGTCTGCTTTGTGTCTTTTAACATATTTGTCATGCATTTGCTCAGGCTCTTCTTCAGAATCGGAGAAAGAAGAATGGAAACATCAAAATTTGTATCTGCATTTACTGGTTCACCAGTTGCTGGTTCACTGATATTTTGGATATTTGTGGTGGCGGATTCTGCTACAAGTTTATCAGCATCACTATCTGCCCTACCATAGTCCGCTGGAATGGACGTGATGAAGAACTCGACATCAGTTTGATTTAGAAGACTCAGCAGCTAATATTATGTAAACGGACGGTAATGTTGTGTCTTTTCATTCGATAAAACGGAAAGCGCAACATTCACACTAGTTAATGTTAAGTCAGCGATGGCCACCAAAGACAGTTCTGCATTCAATAAGTTTTTCGGGAAATTCCCAGTATTCAGCTATGAGACCACATACTTGTGCAACAATCATTTCCGCCTCGCTGGCCGGGTAGTAGACGTTATACACTGAAGCACCAGAGAAACTGGTATAGACATGCGTATTCAAATACATAAAGATATAAACAGGCAGAAAACGGCTCTGCGGTAGGTAATGCCTGTATAAGACAACAAGGGTCTGCCGGAGTTGTTAGATCGGTTCCTGCTGCTACAGTGGTAGGTTATCAAGATTTAAGCGAGTTTGAACTTTGTATTGTTGTCAGCGCACGAGCGATAGGACACAGCATCTCCGAGGTAGCGATGAAGTAGAGATTTCCCCATACGACCATTTCACGAGTGTATCGTGATATCAGGAATCCGGTAAAAGAGCCTGCAAGAACGGAACCAACGACGACTGAGCAGAATCGTTCAACGGGGTAGAAGTGCCACTCTTCCACAGATTACTGCAGATTTCAATGCTGGGCCATCAAGAAGGTCAGCGTGCGAACCATTCAATGGAACATCATCGACATTGGCTTTCGGGGTCGAAGGCCGACTCGTGTACCCTTAATAATTGCACGACAAAGCTTTACGCCTAGTCTGGACCCGTCAGCACGGACATTGGACTATTGATGACTGGAAACGTATTGCCTGAACGGACGGGTCTCGTTCGAAATCGTATCAAGCGGATGGACGTGTACGGGTATGGAGATAACCTCATGAATCCATGGACCCTCCATGTCAGCATGGGGACTGTTCAAGCTGATTTAGGCGCTGTAATGGTGTGGGGCGTGTCCAATTGGAGTGATATGGGACCCCGGATACGCCTAGTTACGACTCTGACTGGTGACACGTACGTAAGCATCGTGTCTGATTACCTCCATTCATTCATGTCCATTATGCATTCTGACGGACTTGGGCAGTTCCATCAGGGCAATGCGACACCCTGCATGTGAAGAATTGCTACAGACTGGCTTCAGGAACACTCTCGTGAGTTTAAACACTTCCAATGGCCACCAAACTCTCCAGAAATGAACATTATTGAGCATATCTGGGATGCCTTGCAACGTGCTGTTGAGAACAGATCTCCACCCTCTCGCTCTCTTACGAATTTATGGAGAGAATTGCAGGATTCGTGGAGTCAGTTCCCTCTAGCACTACTTCAGACCAGAGAAGATAAATCACGGATCTTACATGAAGCCTACAAACAGTCGTTTTTCCCTCACTCCATTAGGAAGTGTAACAGATGGGTACTGAATGGCATGGTTACGAGGTGCAAGATACACTCCGACCTGACATCAAATGGTGACTTATAGAAAGTGTGTGTAGATTGAAATGGAAAGGGAGACAGTTGACGTAACGAAAATGTACGACAATCGCTCAACATGTTTATCTCAAATGGTGACATCGTGAAAATGTTGCCAGATTTGGAAATTTTATGTCGAACCAGTAAAAAATGTGTGTTCACCAACAGGGTGCGCAGGAAGACCAAGTAGAAAGAGCTACAGTAAATCTGAAGTTTGAAATAGGTTGGAGGGCTTAACGCTTGAAGTAGATAATGGTGTTGAAAATGTAAACTTTTCTAGTGTCTATGTTTCGTGTACTATTTACCCTCCTATTTCTTTATTTCAGCCAGGTCGTGGAATACCTCTCACGTTACTGCTTTCGTTTTTCTACATTTCTCAGACATAACAAATTGGTTTGCGAGTCTGTGTTTTGTCGATTTCTTTTTCTAATAAGCTACCTTTGACGATTTTGCTTTGCTCAGATATCGCATTTGAAAATTTCTAATTCATATTCTCATTACTGAATTTTTCAGTATAGTACTACACTTCAGTGCGTCACCTTACAATAGTTATTAGATTATACTTCGATGATTTTATCGATACTATGATCAATACAATTTCATCGACAATCTAACTCTTTGGTGAAAAGCACCCGACGGTATGTTATATGATCCTAGAAGTGTATGTACGTCCTTACTTCTTTATCTTAGTTCATTTTCTTCAAGAAATAGGTCTTAAATTTCCCGTAGGTTTTTGAAATCTTTTCTCTTAGAAACTACCAACTACTTACTCATTTCTCATTCGTGTACCACTTCGAACAAATTTGTATTTTGTACGTTAAACATGTTATTACCAACTTTGGTTTATTAATATCAAGCACATTTCAGATTTATACAGGAAAAAGTAGCAAAACGACGAAATTATGCTATTAAGGAAACACCATGACACAATATTCAAATAAAGAATCATTTTATTTTGTAGCATTACTGTAATATTATGGAGTAAGTTCCTAAAAACGAAGAATAGGCTTCAGTATGGAAATGAAAACGGGGAAAAATTTTAAAGTGTTTCTGAAGAAAGTTGATGAATATGATGACGACAGAAAATGTATTTAATTACATTACAGAAGAATAAGGTATGACGGGAAAGTAAGAGGAAGATGTAATGTATGCGGGGAAAGCAAATGTTTCAGTGTATGTGCAGAAGAACCCTTTCCACAAAAAAAAGTATTACAATAAGCAGAATAAGTAAGCCAGTTCGACCAAATATACACAATAAAAAGTTTTGCATCACCTCGGCTCCGAGAGTTCCGGAACCTATACAGAAAACTGGAATACAGATCAACGTAAAAATCATTTCCGCCCTTTTTGTTGCTCATGAAAACCACAAATTGCATGCTGTACCTCCATATAGCGAGACCTTCAAAGGTGGTGCTCCAGATTGCTGTACACACCTGTACCTCTAACACTCAGTAGCACGTCCTCTTGCATTGATGCATGCCTGTATTCGTCGTGGCATGCTGCCCACAAGTTCATCAAAGCACTGTTGGTCCAGATTGTCCCACTCCTCAACGGCGATTCGGCGTAGATCTCTCAGAGTAGTAGTTGGTGGGTCACGTCGTCCAAAACAGACCTTTTCAATCTTTCCCAGGCATGTTCGGTAGGGTTCATGTCTGGAGAACATGCTGGCCTCTCTAGTCGAGCGATGTCGTTATCCTGAAGGAAGTCATTAACAAGATGTGCACGATGAGGGCGCGAATTGTCGTCGATGAAGACGAATGCCTCGTCAATATGCTGCCGATATGGTTGCACTATCGGTCGGAGGATGGTACTCACGCATCGTACAGCCGTTACGGCGCCTTCCATGACCACCAGAGGCGTACGTCGGCCCCACATAATGTCACCCCAAAACCAGCAGAGAACCTCCACCTTGCTGCACTCGCTGGACAGTGTGTCCAAGGCGTTCAGCCTGACCGGGTTGCCTCCAAACACGTCTCCGGCGATTGTCTGGTTGAAGGCATATGAGCAACTCATCATTGAAGAGAACATGATGCCAATCCTGAGCGGTCCATTCGGCATGTTGTTGGGCTATCTGTATCGGGCTGCGTGATGTCGTGGTTGCAAAGATAGACCTCGCCATGGACGTCGGAAGTGAAGTTGCGCATCATGCAGCCTATTGCGCACAGCTTGAGTCGTAACACGACGTCCTGTGGCTGCACGAAAAGCGTTATTCAACATGGTGGCGTTGCTGTCAGGGTTCCTCCGAGCCATAATCCTTAGGTAGCGGTCATCCACTGCAGTAGTAGCCCTTGGGCTGCCTGAGCGAGGCATTTCATCGACAGTTTCTGTCTCTCTGTATCTCCTCCACGTCCGGAAAACATCGCTTTTGTTTACTTCGAGACCCCTGGACACTTCCCTTGTTGAGAGCCCTTCCTGGCACAAAGTAACAAGGCGGACGCAATCGAACCTCGATATTGATCTTCTAGGCATGGTTGAACTAAAGACCACACGAGCCGTGTACCTCCTTCCTAGTGGAATGGCTGGAACTGATCTGCTGTCGGATCCCCTCCGTCTAATAGGCGCTGCTCATGCATGGTTACATGTTTGGGCGGGTTTAGTGACATATCTGAACAGTCAAAGGGATACAATATCCACAGTCAACGTCTATCTTCAGGAGTTATGTGAACTTCGATGATGTAAAACTTTTATGATGTGTGTTTCTAGGTATGACCTTAACACAAGGTAGATGTAAACAAAAGATTAAATCTAACAAGGCTAAAGATTAATTTGATAAGTGTCGCAAAACGACCTTAGTACTGCAAGATTTTCCATTCGATTCCATTTTGGCAGTTTCCCTGTGAATATCGTAGTTCATTTATTCAGCCAACTTATCATATAATCTTCCAAGACGGACCTGACCCAGTTCTCGACTATTTCACGCAAGAAAAAATCGATGACACCTCCGAGAAACAAATCAGGGCGTCCGTAACAGTAACCGGTTTCGCATGCCACTGAAACAGGGAGGCGGTTAAAGAATGATGATAATATATTTATTGTGTTTAGTATCCATAAGTGATAGTTGATGTGCGTGTGTATCGTTTGCATAGCTAGTATAAAAAACACCGCCTTCAGTTGGAAATATATTGCAGTTCCTTGCTTAGTATGAAATGAATTCGTTGAAAAGAGCATTCCTGTTAACTAAAATTTTATATACTGGATTTAGGATAATACAAATAAAAACTGAAACAATGGAGAAGACTTAACTAAGATCGAGAAAAAGGAAGAAACAGCTATTGATCTCATATTAGTAAGTACACCAGTCAAGGCTGATATTTTTAGGCACAGACCGAAACATTTCACAGGTATGATGCACTACTAAGCAACTATCATTCTTCATTCGGTACCAAACTTCAACTGTTTACTGATATTTGCTGTATTATTGAGTTACATTATGTTACACTGTTAAATACTATGAATTCACACTCACGTCCATAAGTAAAGGGAATTCTACATCAACAAAAGACACAAGAGGATATTTTGTTCACTTAAATATCGTGATAGCTGATGCTGTGTTACTTACAGAACACAAAAAAATCGAGCATGGATCGTGAGAGGTACTTAATGCGGTATCCCTCTGCCGGCTCGATACGGATCGCCAGTGCAGTGTGTGTGATACCTTAGAATGGTCTTCTTGGCGTCACAAAGCATTCCCTAGTTCATAAAGTGAATCAGACCATAAAGCTGGTTAGCGGTAATGTCTTCCTGGGTTGGACAAACGCGATCTGGATTTCAGGAGCTGTGGCTTTAGCGATTCAGGGCCACGACACTGGAGCGCCCCAACCTATTCAGTTACGCACTGTCAGCTAACGAATAAAATAAGACAGAATAGCTCTATTAGGATCTACATTTACATCTCTAGTTCGCAAACCACCCTGCAGCGGGTGGCCGAGGGTACCTCTAATACCAGTGTCATATAGTCTCTTTTCTGTTCTATTCGCAAATGGAGTTTGTAAGAACGATAGTCGATAAACTCCGGTATATGCTCCAATTTTTTCTTTTTTTTTCTTTGTAGCTATTTCGCGAGACATATTTGGCAGGAGACAGTATGTTACCGAACTCTTCTTCCTCGAACGTACGCTCTCCGTGACATACGACACCTCTCCCAGCGGCGACTGCCACTGCTGTTTGCTGATTATCTCTGTAACGATCCCATGACGAAACGCACGGGCCTTCAATCGACCTCTGTCTCTCCTGTGATTCCTACTTGGTAAGAGTCCCAAACTGATGTACAGCACCGAAAAATTGGCAAAAAATGTATTTGGAAAGCACTTCTTACGCGGATAAATTACGCTTTCTTGGAGTCTTTCCAGAGAATCTCAGTCATTCACCTGCTTTTCCTTCAATTAGTTTAATGTGGTTACTCCATTTGAGTCGTGGCGGACGCTTACTCCTACGTATTTTACCGTTATTACTGTTTCCAGTGATTTGCCATCAACAGGTTGAGTAATAGTACGGTAATAGATCTTTTCGCCTATCTACGTCCAGTACGTTACATTTACTTGCGTTCAGGGTCAACTGCCAATCCCTGCACCGATCATTAATTATCTACAAGTCATTTTTCATTTCACTACACAATAATGGGCTAGCGAACTTCCTACGAGCAACAGTGCAGTCTGAAAAAAAGGAGTCCAATGCAGTATACTAAAATGAAGAGCCAAAGAAACTGCTGCAGCTGCCTAATATCGTGTAGGGCCCCCGCGAGCACACAGAAGTGCCTCAACAGGACGTGGCATGGACTCGACTAATGTCTGAAGTAGTGCTAGAAGGAATTGACGCCTTGTATCGTGCGGGGCTGTCCTTAAATCTGTAAGAGTACGAGGGGGCGAAGATCTCTTCTAAACAGCACGTTGTAAGGCATCCCGGATATGCTCAATAGTGTTCACGTCTGGGGAGCTTTGTTGCCAGCGGAAGTGTTCCAACTCAGAAGAATGTTGCTGGATCCACTCTGTAGCAACTCGGCCGTGCGCGGTGTCGCACTGTCCTGCTGGAGTTGCCCAAGGCTGTTGGAATTCACAATGGACATGAATGGATGGAGGTGATCAGACAGGATGCTTACATAGTGTCACCTCGCAGAGTCGTATCTAAACGTATCAGGGGTCCCATATCACGACTGCACACGTCCCACACCATTACAGAGCCTCCACCAGATTGAACAGTCCCCTGCAGACATGCAAGGTCTATGGATTCATGAGATTGTCTGCATATTCGCACACGTCCTTCCGCTCGATACAATCTGAAACGAGATTCGGTCGACCAGGCAATAAGTTTCCAGTCATCAACATTCCAACTTCGGTGTTGAAGGGCCCAGGCGAAGCGCAAAGATTTGTGTCATGCGTTCATCAAGGATAGACGAGTAGACCTTCGGCTCCGAAACTCCGTATCGATGATGTTTCGTGGAATGGTTCGCACACCGACACTTGTTGATGACCCAGCATTGATATCTGCTGCAATTTGCGGATGATTTACACTTCGGACGCGTTGAAAGATTCTTTTCAGTCGTCGTTGGTTCCGGTCTTGCAGGACCTTTTTCTGGCCGCAGCGATGTCGGAGATCTGATGTTTTAGCAAATTCCTGATATTCACGGTACACTCGTGAAATGATCGTACGAGGAAATCTCCACTTCATCGCTAGCTCGGAGACTGCGTCCCATCGCTCGTGCGCCGACTATAACACCACGTTCAAACTCACTTACATCTAGATAACCTACCATTGTAGCAGCAGTAATCGATCTAACAACAGCGCCAGACACTTCTTGTCTTATGTATGTGTTGCCGGCCGCAATGCTATGTTCTGCCTGTTTTCATTTGTATTTGAATACGCATGCTTATACCAGTTTCTTTGGCGCTGCAATATATTTTAGTTATATACATCGTAAACAATGGTAGCCTAGAGTTACCATTTTGTCAGCGGCTTGAATTTTTACTATGAGACAGACCACAGTGTATTCTAAAGAATGTTTTAAAGTCGAATGATAAATGATAGACAGAGGTTTATTCGAGCAATTCTCAGAAAAGGAGTCCAACCACAAAATGAACTGCATACAAGCTCACTTTCGATTGATACTTGAGTATTGTTCCTTAGTCCGAGATCCTTACCGGATACTGATGGGTATAATAGAGAAGATCCAAAGAGCAGCAGTGAATTTCATTTAGTAAGCAAAAATTCTGAGAGCTTGCACTCCTAGAAGGGTCAAACAACGGATTGCTTACTGCAAGATACGCAGCACACACTGAGCCTACCAATATTACACACAGTACCCGTTCCCGCGCAGTTGGTCTGCAGAATATAGATGTATAAGTAGCTTATATGTAGCTGAATTTAGCCTCGATATGCGAGCCTTATCATTCGTGACGTGTAGTGTTCTCATCGAGTACGCGTTCACCAATCCTGTGAGGTCGGTAATTTATCAAACAATACAGTGCGACACCTTCTGCGGGATATCGTTTCGACAGACTCCAGCCACCGCATCACCCATGAAAAAGTATGGCGTTGTGAACATAGGAAGTACGCGCTACATACGTCTTCCCACAATAAGCCACCCGTGCAACAAGAGTGGCGCATTGTCAGAAAGACAGCATAGTTTCTGGGTTTCCTGCAGGCACAATTGTGCTGTGGTACGTAAGACAGGCGCATCGGAGAATGCGAGTGAAGTGACGAGGCAACTGAATACATTCTCCAAAATTTAAGGACACAAGACAGTGACCCTTGTGAGCATATTGACTAAACTGCACACAGGCTCGCCGTGAAATTCTAATGGTTTTTGTACCAAATGCTATGTCGTATGCAGCCGTATTGAAATTGTGCTACAGTTTGACAAAGATCGCACTGACGTAGGGTGATGCTGGTCGGGAAGGAAGGTCATCGACATTGATTACAGACTACATTGTCGAGAGGACCATTTTGGCAAGCTGAAAGAACATCTGCGTGGAAAGAGATTTTCTAAAGATGAGGACGTTCACACAGTAGTTCTCGAATGTCTCACAGACCAAAGAGCGAATTTCTCTCGGATAACGTTCCAGCCTTTGTTTATAGAGACTTGCTGACTACGTTGAAAAATAGCGTTAAGTATCAGTGTTATTTTGTTTTGTTTATGTGTCAAGGAGCAAAAACAACGAGTGTCCTACGCGCCCATGTCAAAACTATAAAACACGAAGAGAAAGAGAGGAGTTAAAAGCGACTACACGTCAGTCTTGATCGACGGAAGAGAAGACAGCTACAAACAGGGACTTGGAGAAAGGTCTATAAAATACGCCACAGAGGAACGGAAATCCAGAACTAAAAATTAAGTGGCCTTCGCCATGTTGCTACAACGTATAAAAAGTAAAACACGGTCGAGAGCCCGCGCGATGTTTAATATGGCGTTCAATAAAAGCTAGTAGACCTGCCATAATAATGTTAACTTATACTTTGAAGTCGCCTCATACGTGTTCCGAAGGTGTTGCTGAGACGTGTTCCAAGGGCAGACATAATCTGAATCCGCAACCTAAACCGCGAACAATCCTTCAATAGAACCTACTCCACTGTACCTGACTATGCACTCAGTGGGCTGAATACCACAACTGTGTAGACACAAAATGCATTGTCGTTTACGCAGAATAACTACACGAAGCCGGCGACCTACAGTGTAAAAAGAGGTGTGCGATCCAGAGGTCTGCTACAAGGTCTGTGGTCAGCTCATGTGTCTGCTGATTCTGCGTTTTCTTGTACTTAAGTAAACGACCCTGTCTCGTTTTCTTCCTCCTTGAATCTGTTTCACAGTCTGCGACGACTCTACCGCAGCATTCGTCTCCAGTACCCCTTTGCTGGCAGAGCCCGACCTCTGACGCAGCAATGTACTTACACATACCGCTCCCTTCTACGTATATCAAGAGCACGTACTTCCCCCCGATAAATTTGCCCGCACAAACTGTTGCAGACACAGTAAGCAGTCTCGCATTACCCTGCCGTATATAAGAGGTATAATAATAATAATAATAATAATAATAATAATACTGGAAACTGACACAGATTAAAGTATGGAATGACAGACGCAAAGACTACCCAGTAAACATGGGTCTGCAAAGGAGCCGTTTGCGAGATAGTTGCGATTCTGTGTTTAGCAGCCGCCACTAACTGCAGTGTTAAGTATTGCTCTAGTTAGTACACAAGTATTCAAAACTGGCTGAGTACCCCACGTTGCCCGGAAATGTATTTATTCCAATCTTCTGTTAATACATTTCGTCCTTCCTCCCCTGTCCATCACCTCCTCACCCCACTCTCCCTCGCCATCTCTTCCCCTCTTCTCTCGATCCACCTTTTCCTTCCCCCCTCTCAGTCCATCTGCGGGTCCCCTTCTTTCTGTGCATCACCTCCTTCCCCCCTCTAAGCCTGCCTCCTCTTCCTCTTTACACCTTCTGACCCATTCTGCCAGGCTCCTCTTCTCTTCCTCTGTCTGTCTCCTCCTACTCCTTCTTCTCCTCGTTCTGTCCATCTCATCTTTCCCCATTCTCTGCCCATCCCCTCCTATCCTCCTCCCTGTATGCATGCTAGTCTCCCTTCTCTCTGTCCATCTGCTCCTTCCCCTCTGTCTGTCCATTATCTCCCTCCCACCTCTAAATATATTTCCTCTTCACCCTCTATATCCTCCTCCTTCCTCCCTCTGTCATCTCCTCCTCTCTCTCTATCTGTCAGTCTCCTCACTCCTCTCCCTCTGTTTGTCAGTCTTCTCATCCCACCTCTCTCTGTCCTTGTCTGCCTCCACAATCTCTCTGCCTGTCGCCTTCCCCCTATGCTTTCTGTATAAACCCTCCTTTCCTTCTTCTCTTACTTTTATCCATTTCCTTCTCATCCCTATCCAACTTTTGCCCCCATATCAGTGTCTATCTCCTCCTTTCCCCTGTTTGTTTATCTTCTCTTCCCCACCTTCTCTCCCCAAGTTATCACCCCCACCCTAATAGCAGGCTGATGGCTCTTAGCCCCACAGTCTTTTCATATAGTAAGTAATGTGTGTTCCAAGTGTGGTTGAAATCGATCTAGGGGATTAGAAGAAGCTTTTTACCTGCATCTGTGCCAGAGTAAGAAAAATGGCATATACACTCCTGGAAATGGAAAAAAGAACACATTGACACCGGTGTGTCAGACCCACCATACTTGCTCCGGACACTGCGAGAGGGCTGTACAAGCAATGATCACACGCACGGCACAGCGGACACACCAGGAACCGCGGTGTTGGCCGTCGAATGGCGCTAGCTGCGCAGCATTTGTGCACCGCCGCCGTCAGTGTCAGCCAGTTTGCCGTGGCATACGGAGCTCCATCGCAGTCTTTAACACTGGTAGCATGCCGCGACAGCGTGGACGTGAACCGTATGTGCAGTTGACGGACTTTGGGCGAGGGCGTATAGTGGGCGTGCGGGAGGCCGCGTGGACGTACCGCCGAATTGCTCAACACGTGGGGCGTGAGGTCTCCACAGTACATCGATGTTGTCGCCAGTGGTCGGCGGAAGGTGCACGTGCCCGTCGACCTGGGACCGGACCGCAGCGACGCACGGATGCGCGCCAAGACCGTAGGATCCTACGCAGTGCCGTAGGGGACCGCACCGCCACTTCCCAGCAAATTAGGGACACTGTTGCTCCTGGGGTATCGGCGAGGACCATTCGCAACCGTCTCCATGAAGCTGGGCTACGGTCCCGCACACCGTTAGGCCGTCTTCCGCTCACGCCCCAACATCGTGCAGCCCGCCTCCAGTGGTGTCGCGACAGGCGTGAATGTAGGGACGAATGGAGACGTGTCGTCTTCAGCGATGAGAGTCGCTTCTGCCTTGGTGCCAATGATGGTCGTATGCGTGTTTGGCGCCGTGCAGGTGAGCGCCACAATCAGGACTGCATACGACCGAGGCACACAGGGCCAACACCCGGCATCATGGTGTGGGCAGCGATCTCCTACACTGGCCGTACACCACTGGTGATCGTCGAGGGGACACTGAATAGTGCACGGTACATCCAAACCGTCATCGAACCCATCGTTCTACCATTCCTAGACCGGCAAGGGAACTTGCTGTTCCAACAGGACAATGCACGTCCGCATGTATCCCGTGCCACCGAACGTGCTCTAGAAGGTGTAAGTCAACTACCCTGGCCAGCAAGATCTCCGGATCTGTCCCCCATTGAGCATGTTTGGGACTGGATGAAGTGTCGTCTCACGCGATCTGCACGTCCAGCACGAACGCTGGTCCAACTGAGGCGCCAGGTGGAAATGGCATGGCAAGCCGTTCCACAGGACTACATCCAGCATCTCTACGATCGTCTCCATGGGAGAATAGCAGCCTGCATTGCTGCGAAAGGTGGATATACACTTACTAGTGCCGACATTGTGCATGCTCTGTTGCCTGTGTCTATGTGCCTGTGGTTCTGTCAGTGTGATCATGTGATGTATCTGACCCCAGGAATGTGTCAATAAAGTTTCCCCTTCCTGGGACAATGAATTCACGGTGCTCTTATTTCAATTTCCAGGAGTGTATATTTCATTTTCATTTATTATATTTCACACACATATTTACACGTATTTCACCTGTATCTGTAGCGAATTTCGCCCTGCAGTATCGTTTTCACGACTACATTTACAAGGGTTATTCTGAAAGTAACGAACGATCGGTCGCGAAATGGAAACCACAGTGAAAATCCAATGAAGTTTTACACAGGTGTGTTGGCCAGTGTCTCTAGTATGCCCTTCGATCGCCTTACGTCGTTCTTTTTAACTCTGAGCACACAGGGAGCACATAGATACCTAGAACAATAGTGTCTCCCGCCATGTACGAGGGCCTGGTGAGAAATTTCACCTGAAGCCAGGCAGCTAACATTACTTAACTGTCATGCATTTTCTTCTTCAAGAAAATTCTCAGCCGCATTCCGCAGGGCCAATGAAAAATCAAATGGCTCCAACCACTATGGGACTTAACATCTGAGGTGATCAGTCCCCTAGACTTAGAACTACTTAAACCTAAGTAACCTAACGACATCACACACATCTGTGCTCGAGGCAGGAGGGGCAATGAAGATGCTCCCGCATCGTTTTCAATTGGAAATGTTTGACTACCCAAAATGTAGCCCGTATTTGTCTCCCTCTGAGTTTCAGCTCTGCTCATACGAACTACTGGCTATGAAGACAACATTCTGGCACAGACAACAAGCTGTAGGCCAGCGTAGAGAATTGGCGGAAAGCACTGGCAGCGACTTTCTATAACGAGGGTATTGGAAAGTTGATACAACGCTACGACAAACGTCTAAGTCGGATCTGCGACTATGGAGATAAGTTGCTGGAAGTTGTAGATAACTGTTGCAAATAAAACAGTTTTGATTTTCACTGTGGTTTCCCTTTCGCGACCGATCGTTCCTTACTTTCCGAATAATCCTCGTATGTTATATTATGATGTCCCCTCTTCTGAACAATGCGTCGTACAAATATATAATTTTGTAGGTTCATTCAACGGCGTGTGTGGCTACTGTCTGGGAAATTTGTAGGGAATAGAGGTAGTAGCAAAGCAGCAATAAATTTTATCGCCAGACATGATGTGGCAGTTTTACATGTATCTCAGTGTTTATGACGCCAAATCTCCTGAACTGTGTGTCGAACAACGGTATAATTTTGCACGTACATTCAGTGGTATATGTGAATCCTATCTGCAATATAGTATAGCAGTACTGTCCTCCAGTTTAACAAGCCGGCTGGGCTTCTAGAACTTGCAGTTCTACGAAGTTCATTGTTATAGAACAAAATTAAAATACAGTGCTCAGTACGATTCATAGCAACAATATAAGGTGATCAGACAACCGTCCATTAACAACGTACATTCATGTGAAGTCGGTCTCTGTATAGAAACACATGAACAGAAATGTGTGGCCACATCCATCAACAAAATTCAAATACACTCTATCAGAGCACAGGCTGTGAGTGGTAATTAGAAAATGGCGTCATGCCCACACCAAACCACAGCACATAACTGAATCAGAAATATATACTGATCATGACTAGAATTCACTCACAAGGGACCTCTTGAGCACGAGGTCGTAAGTTCAGTCATTAGTAAGGCTCATTTAAGAGTGTTGTGTTAACAATTATCACAGAAAAATGTTAACTGCTCACCATGTGATCAGAATGGCGACAGAGAATGTGTGTCCGAGAAGCGCAGAGATCAGTCTTCTACGGGATGGACATTGTCGACATTCAAGAAACTTCCAAAACAAACCAATGACCTCCACAATGAACATCGAATAATAAAAGGTACGCCACAGTGATCACAAAGGTCCTTACCATCATTTACAAACTGTACAGCACGTTCAGCTAGGTATCCAAACTTAACGAATGCATATAGAATCATATTGGTGTAACAGGTTTATGAGAATGATGGAGTGTGATGGCATGCAACCGAGTGCGAAAAAGTCTCTCGTGGGGCTTATTGTGGAGGCTGGTTGTCCTTTAAGGCGTAGCTGCAGATAGTTCGATAGTATGCTTTGTAGGAACGGAACAATCAAACATCCAGAGGCCGAATTTGTCCGGTGGTTAAATATGGTATGCACTGCAATGTCAGGGATAGTTTGCTCTAAAGAAGTATGATTTCAATACGCAGATCAGGAATCAAACGCAAGTTATTTTGACCAGCTATTGGCCAAAAGTAGCACTCATACCATAGTTGTACTCTTACTCCCATTTTCCTACTCTTGCTTGTTATGGGGTAAATATTCCCTACTGTCCTTGCAAGATCACGCACACGAGAAAGTATTGAAGGGGGCAGAGCACCTCCGATTTCTCGCATCATAATAAATAACGTTCGATCCCATCTACCACCTAGCTAACAGTCCACATAATTGTATACAAATGCGTAAGGCAATGATGTTAGTCGATCTTGATACAACTCTCTTGGTACCTCTAATTTCCAGGGTTCCTTTCATATGTATTTCCTCCTCAAATACCGACTGCTCGGAGTTGAAAACAAATTTCTTACTGGAAGAGGAATAAGTTTGTGTATCTCATCAACAAATTTTCAGGCCAGTTCCGCAAATTGCTGTGCTTCGTCTAGTTGACACTTTGATTGAAATTTCGTTATCTTACGTCTTCCAAATCTGTAGCATTCTTCGAAGCTGTGCAACCATCCACCGCTTCGGTTGAAATCACTATAATCTATGTCACGATGTGCGTAAATTAGTAGGTCAGTATAGTGCCCACAACGGACCGTAAATTGTATGGGGTATTCTTGAAATGCACAGACACTACTTTTGTTAATGAGTGCGCCTTGTCCTCCCATCAATATCCGCAGTCTTTCTTATGCATTACACGGTAATATTTCTGCGGACTGATTCGAAATATGTTCATTTTTCTTCCTATACTGTGGATGATCTTCCTCGTACGTAATTATGTTTAGCACCTGTATCTTGGACAACGACTGTCCTTTACTGCGTTTCACTGGAAACGGAATTTGTGTGTCCCTGTCCGACAAGGGTGATGAACTACTTGGATCGACACCTTTGTCAATATCACTTTCTCTTGTTAAGCACGTGTCATCATCATTGTACTCCTCATCAACATTGCCCGCACAGTCGAGCGTATACGAAACCACACATTTCACTGACTCATCTTGCAGACTGACTCGTCTTCCACTTCATTCTCACTCTGCGAAATTCCTTAGGTTCCTTTCTGACTAAACGTCAACTTCGGCAACTTTTGTTGCAGATATAATGGAATGTTTGCTTTGTTCACCATTGCCATTGCTCAGTTTTGTATCAACACCACTAGCACTGAAGCACTGTTGTGAGTTAATAAAAAAAATGTGTTCAAATGGCTCTGAGCACTATGGGACTTAACATCTGAGGTCATCAGTTCCCTAGAACTTATAACTACTTAAACCTAACTAACCAAGGGACATCACACACATCCATGCCCGAGGCAGGATTCGAACCTGCGACCGTAGCGGTCACGCGGTTCCGGACTGAAACGCCTAGAACCGCTGGGCCACAGCGGCCGGCCGTGAGTTAATCGTCAACTAAGCAGTCCAACCACGCACCACAGCCTCATGCTGCACCGACCACTGGATGGCTCAAATGGCTCTGAGCACTATGGGACTCAACTGCTGAGGTCATTAGTCCCCTAGAACTTAGAACTAGTTAAACCTAACTAACTTAAGGACATCACAAACATCCAGGCCCGAGGCAGGATTCGAACCTGCGACCGTAGCGGTCTTGCGGTTCCAGACTGCAGCGCCTTTAACCGCACGGCCACGACCACTGGATGCTTCCAGTCCAGTCCCCTGGTGCCATTAGCACCTAATATTATGGTTGCATGGCAGACAATAAGTGCGGCGTCGAATGCCGTAAACATCAATGGCCCTTCGCGACCTCGCACTGAAAGGGCTCCTTGTCAGTCCGACATAACTGTGTAGAGACTGCTGTACGTTCAGGCTGCACCGCCTCCAGAATCCTCAATACTGCAGGCCCGTGATCACTCAGTGTAGCAGCCGGCCTCATAAACCGCATTTGCGGACTGCGACGGGGCTCCTCCGCAGTGAGCAAGCAGCCACTTTCCTCCTGGCTCCGTGCTGCGACTAACTTACTACTTTGGCGTACCGACTGTCGCCACAAAAATACTTTCACAACGTGAGAGGGAAGACCACAAGCACCAAGAAGTATTGTCAACCTTTGACTTAAGCGTGATAGTGCCATCCTAGGCAATAGTGCTACACACGGCACAATGTAAGGTTCTCAGGTAGAATTATGTTTGTTGCTAACGTTTCTCATGAGTTAATTTTAGTCTAATTGGATGGGGACATGACTGCAAAATTTATATTTCAAATGAATTTATTCTAACTATGGCCATATTTCATGCTGAAGATAACGACAGCCCTTACGCACACATTTACTGTTGCGTCAGAAACGGCTCTTTTGCGGACACACGTTTTCTGGAAAGTTTTTTCTTCTATTATCGTATTCCTTTATTCGTGTCAGATGTCGCTATTAATTTCGATAAACGCTGTATCCCACAATAGCCTGCAAGATAT
Organism: Schistocerca americana; assembly: GCF_021461395.2. Taxonomy (NCBI): domain Eukaryota; kingdom Metazoa; phylum Arthropoda; class Insecta; order Orthoptera; family Acrididae; genus Schistocerca; species Schistocerca americana. The sequence goes on from NC_060121.1 coordinate 500,982,492, forward strand.
GGAACACGAAAATACTTTTTAATGTTCGAGTAAGGTCAACATTTGTCGAGAGGAATGCAGAGCCGGTTTATCCACACAGCACAAATTATGGGGCCCACGTCATCAGCAGGACTACAACCACACTGCCTATTTTTTTGGGGAGGGGGCGAGGGGAGGGAGAGGGAATTAAGCAGTTTTAAGGAAACAGCAGTCCTTACCCACACATTTACTGTTGGGTCACAAACGGCTCTTTTGCTGACGCATGTTTGCTGGAAAGTTTTTTTTTGTATTTCGTATACCTTTATTTGTGTCAGATGTCGCTATTAATTACGATAAACGCTGTATCCCACAATAGCCTGTAAGATATGGAACACGAAAATACTTTTTAATGTTCGAGTAAGGTCAACATTTGTCCACAGGAATGCAGAGCCGATTTATCCACACAGCACAAATTATGAGGCCCACGTCGTTAGCAGCAGGACTACAGCCACACTGCCTTTTTTATGGAGGGGAGGGGAGGAAAAATATAAAATATAAACAATGTTTAGGATTAGGTGTGGATGATCGCTTAATTTTTTTAAACAGAGAAGCTAATAGACGACTGACATATAAAAGCGTATACTTTCGAAGATTTCGAGAATTCATCTGACGTAGCGATATTTTATCCAACCATGGGTACCGTATCACGAATTGACACAAGATGTGTATTTGGATCATAAATTACACTGCGGTCTGCCGCGGACTGTTACAAAATTGCACCACAGTTCTGTGGACAGATTATTCCCTTCACTTTGTGAAGAAAGCTCACCTGAAAGTAGTACGTGTACTTAAGCCGCCCAACGAAACAGTTGGGTTACTAGAATTCTCCTAAGTCTGGAGACAGTTATTCGCTTCAGTTCAGATTAGTGATGATCCGTAACACTTAGTGCTGCGTTTTGCGATCCTATTTTTTCACACATTTTTAGTTCGGGGAAAACGTATGTGAAGAGCATCTTTGTCTATCGTATTACAGTGCGTTTTTCCGAAGTTCTCTTCCGTCCTTTATTGTTAAACTCATACTGAAAGACCAGTGTGCTCATTTTCTTCCATCCATTGTCTCAGTGTTAGGTTTTCAGTTTCCTACACACACAGCAACAGTCGTGACGCTTCATCGTACGGCATGCTTCTGCGGAAGTGTCGCGACCTTTTGTTCTGTCCAGAGATCTAAACTTCATTAATGTATAATATGATGCTTTTCACAGTAAGATGTAGTAACATAGCATAAATCTGTAGAGAGAATGAGCAAGTCAGCGCTTGCAACGGCGCGAGTCTCTCTGCTGTCCCATACATCGAGCAATTGTGAAAATCTGGAGTAAAAGTGACTTTATTGTACATACGGCACAACTGCATAGCATTTCTAAATCTATATTGCAGTTTTATGGCGGAGACACTTTACTATTCACAACTGAGTCACGTCGGCTCGCATCGATAGTGGTCTCCACTATTATCTGTGCTGGTTACCCAGCAATGGGCTTCAGCCGCATCCCATGAGAGTGGGCGACCTCTCCATTTGCGATGCTTTTACGGGGCTCGCCGCGCAGGCTGGAATTAATTTTGTTTTGACGCTTCAGTTGCTGAGAGCCGCGTGTCGGCGCTCGGCAGACTCGCAAGAGGAAACGAACCTCCCCGCGTGACTCTATTCCGCGAAATTATGTGGTTCCCCGAGGGCATCGATCAGTGGCAGGCGGGGGCTGAACGGACTGAGGAGCTTGTTGCTGGTAACTCCGTCTCATGCGTCTACTGCCACTACCAGAGGAATTAAAGTTTTCTGAACATTCGTTTCCGACGTTTCTGCGTTCTGCAAGCGTGCCTAATGACACTCGTACCCGGTTTGGTTCGGGCTGTCAAGCTTCGTGAATTGCTGCAGCGACTGTTCTTGAGATTTTATTACGTGCCTGACACAGACTTTCTTCTGCTTAAAGCAGAGACCTGTGAACTTGGATTAACTGACGCCTGGAACATGACAAAGAGATTGTTTTTACCTTGCGTTTTCTAAAATAAAACTGTTATTTAATTAATTTTGCTGGATGTTTCTGAGCTTAACAAACTGATTGAATTCATCTTGTGTTTTTCCTAAAGTCGTGATTGTAAACTGATTAAATTTGCTGGCTATTTACCACGGTTTAATCACCCTATTGTTTTTGTTAGTTAAGATAAGGCAGTTTCATTAATGTTCTGATGCTGAAATAACTTATAGATACTTCTGGGGATCAAGAGTTCATTAAGGTATTCGCCCTATTTACGATGTTTAAACTCGTTATTCCTAGGTGTTAATGAATTGTGGTATGGTATAGTACAAGCAGTTATTGTGGGAACTTAGGTAGTCAGACAGTTTGCACGTCTACCATATTGTTGGTGACTAGGGCTGTACTGGATTGTACGGATTCTCTAATCAGTTGTAAAAGTATTTTGTGTCTCCTCAGCTCTTCTCAAGTAAGAATTCATATACATCAACTTTTGCAGATTACCTCGATATCCAGAAACACACTCCTCCTCCATCCTTGCTTAACATGGGAATTTTACGTATAGTTGACAAGGGCTGCAAAATGAACCACTTAGAAGAATTTGAAATATACAAACATTCCCACCTAAATTGAGAAGCTTTGTTGAATGATCGACTTCCATTAAAAAGTAGACACTATTTTGATTGCATAGCATATCTTATAAAATGTGAAAACTTGCCGATTCCTTTTATACATTAGAACTACATTCCATGCCTTTTCAAGTGTATTGTACATAATTCTTTATAAACTATATTTATACACTTTGTATACTTTTAAATATGTTACTTGCTCCTGGTTAAAAAACCTTGAATGTACATAGATGTGATTCAGTCACAGTAAATCTGTCAATCTGTACATTTCGTGTCGTATCATGGCATTAGGCTTCTATGAAGCGACTGCTGTACCAACACTAAGTAATTTTCTGCAATATACCTCTTATAACATTAATTAAAACTTCCGGGCTGAATTGCCGTGGTTCATATATAAAACTTCTTCTCCTTCCTGACGTTTCGTTGCCTACTGCGGGCAACATCTTGCGGCAGTGAAAGCTTACATGTTATACTTCTTATTAAAGCACTCCGTCTTCCGGACACAAGTGGCCCATCGGGACCATCCGACCACCGTGTCATCGTCAATGAGGATGCGGATAGGAGGGTCGTGTGGTCACCACACCGCTCTCCCGGTCGTTTCGATGGTATTCTTGACCGAAGCCGCTACTAATCGGTCGAGTAGCTCCTCAATTGGCATCACGAGGCTGAGTGCACCCCGAAAAATGGCAACAGTGAATGGCGACCTGGATGGTCAGCCATCCAAGTGGCGCCAAGCCCGACAGCGCTTAACTTCGGTGATCTGACGGGAACCGGTGTATCCACTGCGGCAAGGCCGTTGGCTGTTATACCTCTTACAACATACATAAATGTTTAGCCAAGGTATAAGGATTTATAATATCCCTCATTTTGCAGGCTTCTGAAAATGAGAAATGAATTTGTCAAAGCCGATGAAGGAAAATAAAAATATATCAGCATCTAACGAACGAATTTTATTCTGAAATATGTGTTTTTTATTTGGAGTCCGTTGGCAGCTTTTAATGATTTTTATTTGTTTTTTGTGTAAGTTTTCTCTTTTTTCGAAAATGGTTCAAATGGCTCTGAGCACGATGGGACTTAACATCTGTGGTCATCAGTCCCCTAGAAATTAGAACTACTTAAAACTAACTAACGTAAGGACATCACACACATCCATGCCCGAGGCAGGATTCGAACCTGCGACCGTAGCAGTCGGGCGGTTCCGGACTGAGCGCCTAGAACCGCGAGACCACCGCGGCCGGCTTCTCTTTTTTCCCCTGACAACTTCAGTCCCAGCTCCTTACTCCCTATCTGTAAGTAATGAGTTTAATCAATTACTTTTCCTTGCTGTATGAATGGGATTAGTGACAGTGAGCTGTAGCAGTTAGTTTTAGTGTCTTGAGCAAGTCTGATCACGTTTCTCAGATAATGGCCCAAACATAAAGGCGCAAAGCACTTGTTGGTGCTGAAGTTACGGATATGAAATTTTATTAGATGCTGTCGTCATGTATTTTATGGAAGAAAAATAGCAAATTAAATAGAAGTAGGTGAATTCATATAGCTGAAAGGTGACCCTGCGGTTCATCACTGCTACCCAGCCGCGCAATCATAAACTGCTCGACGGTGAACGTGGAGAACATCTGAAACCTATACACGTCGCACTGCTGCCCGCTGTACCCTCCAGATGCGGCATGCATTCATTGCCGTACCGAGCACTGCGTTCGACAAAGCGACTCGGCTTTTCCGCTGAACTTGTCTCGCGAGGATGTTAAGCAGCAACTTACTATCTCGAAACAATTCCGCGCTGCCTTTGTGGCGCGCCGCCTATAATTAGCAGGACGGTTAATGAAAGGCTGAGGGGCGCGGCCGCGTGGCCGGGCGGCCGCTGCGCCTTGTGCGGCGTCGTCGGCGTCGCCGTCCCCGAGGTCGATTCCCGTCGCCTGCCGTTTACAGCGGCCTAGGCGGCGCAGGCGGCTCCGCGGCTAGGCGGTCCGCTGCTTTCTCCGCGCCGCGCCGCGCCGGCGCTCCGTCCGCCGCCGTGATTTACGGCCCGCGATAAAGACAATGGCAAGGCGAGCCCCGCCAGCGCTGCCCGCGACAGGTGAAGAAGAAGCGGCGCCGGGTTCGCTTCCAGCTCCTTTCCTTCCCGTACGACCAGAGGTCATCCGACCGGCACTCGCGGGGCGGATTTATACAAACGCCGGCGAGCTCACGTACGTCGGCGAACACACGTACGCGCCGCCGCACTGCCTACCGCGGCCCCTGCCACCGGCGTGACGTCAATAGCTTCATACATCTTGCGCGCAGCCAGTGTGCATCATACAGCTGCGGCAGACAATGGGTCGTCCGCGGAGCGGGGTGCGGTCTCCGCCTGCGGCCGCGCGACTCGAACGGCGCTCGTCTCGGCACGTAGCGCCACCAACTGGCAGCAGCTCGTTCCGCGCCCTAAGGACCCTCAAACGACCGTTCCCTGATGAGGCTTACTTTCTCTTCTTACTGAGAAATTCTTAACATTTATTACCGTCTCCCAAAACCTGTTCCACGTAAACTTAAAGATCTCCAATAGGGCTACAGCATGTGAAAAGTTGAAAAAAAAAATGTTGAAACGGCATTCCCAACTGAATGGCTTTCAAACGAGCACACGCAACACTAGTCCCTGCCCTGACACTGCACCGTAGGTCTCTAGAAGAGCGTAGCGTTCCAAAGGATTGGAAAAGGTGTAAGTAGGCTGTTTAGGTTTTTATATTGGTAACGCCACGTAGCGCTCTGTATGAAGATCACTGGCTGTGCTGTGTGCACTCTGTGGCTGGTTGGCATTGTTGTAATACTCGCCAGTGTAGCGTTGGGCAGTTGGCTCTTAACAGCGCGTAGCGTTGTGCAGTTGGAGGTGAGACGCCAGCAATGGTGGATGTGGGGAGAGAGATGGCGGAGTTTTGAGAGCGGATGATCTGGACGTGTGTCCATCAGAGTTAGTAAAGTCGTAAGACTGGATGTCATGAACTGATATATATATTATGACTTTTGAACACTATTAATGTAAATACGTTGTTTGTTCTCTATCAAAATCTTTCATTTGCTAACTATGCCTATCAGTAGTTAGTGCCTTCAGTAGCTAGAATCTTTTATTTAGCTGGCAGTATTGGCGCTCGCTGTATTGCAGTAGTTCGAGTAACAAAGATTTTTGTGAGGTAAGTGATTCGTGAAAGGTATAGGTTAATGTTAGTAAGGGCCATTCTTTTGTAGGGATTATTGAAAGTCAGATTGCGTTTGCGCTAAAAATATTGTGTGTCAGTTTAGTGATGATCAGAATAAGTAAAGAGAGTAAAGTCTGAGTACGTTCAGTTTTGCTCAGCTGTTTGAAAAGCAAATAACGTAAGCGGTTTTCCAGCACGTAATTCATAAATTTTTCTAAGGGGCATTTCAAAGGGCACAGGTCATCTCCGTTTTCAAGAAGGGACGTCGAACAGATTTTCAGAACTATACACCTATATCTCTAACGTCGATCAGTTGTAGAATTTTGGAACACGTATTATGTTCGAGTATAATGACTTTTCTGGAGACCAGAAATCGATTTTGTAAGAATCAGCATGGGTTTCGAAAAAGACGATCGTGTGAAAACCAGCTCGCGCTATTCGTCCACGAGACTCAGAGGGCCTTAGACACGGGTTCCCAGGTAGATGCCGTGTTTTTTGACTTCCGCAAGGCGTCCGATACAGTTCCCCACAGTCGTTTAATCAACAAAGTAAGAGCATATGGACTATCAGAGCAATTGTGTGATTGGATTGAAGAGTTCGTAGATAACAGAACGGAGCATGTCATTCTCAATGGAGTGCAGTCTTCCGAAGTAAGAGTGATATCAGGAGTGTCGTAGGACCGCTGCTATTCACAATATACATAAATGACCTTGTGGATAACTTCGGAAGTTCACTGAGGCTTTTTGCGGATGATGCAGTGGTATATCGAGAGGTTGTAACTGTGGTGTCACCGCCAGACACCACATTTGCTAGGTGGTAGCCTTTAAATCGGCCGCGGTCCGGTAGTATACGTCGGACCCGCGTGTCGCCACTATCAGTGATTGCAGACCGTGCGCCGCCACACGGCAGGTCTAGAGAGACTTCCTAGCACTCGTCACAGTTGTACAGCCGACTTTGCTAGCGATGGTTCATTGACAAAATACGCTCTCATTTGCCGAGACGATAGTTAGCATAGCCTTCAGCTACGTCATTTGCTACGACCTAGCAAGGCGCCATTATCATTTGCTATTTATCTTGTGATACATGTACCGTCAGACCGATGTTCACCAATTATGAATTAAAGTTAAGTATTCCAGTAGTTACTTACGTTCTTTGCTACTATAAATTCCCTTAACTGTTCCAGACCTCACGCCAGCCTGCGTGAGCATAAACGCGTGCCTTTCGGCTTCCTCTCATTGTGGCTTGGCTGTCTTGCCAAGTCACAAGAGTAACAATGGAAAATTGTACTGATATGCAGGAGGATCTGCAGCGAATTGACGCATGGTGAAGGGAATGGCAATTGAATCTCAATGTAGACAAGTGTAATGAGCTGCGAATACATAGAAAGAAAGATCCCTTATCATTTAGCTGCAATATAGCAGGTCAGCAACTGGAAACAGTTAATACCATAAATTATCTGGGAGTAGGCATTAGGAGTGATTTGAAATGGAATGATCATATGAAGTTGATCGTTGGTAAAGCAGATGTCAAACTGAGATTCATTGGAAGAATCCTAAGGAAATGCAATCCGAAAACAAAGGAAGTAGGTTACAGTACACTTGTTCGCCCACTGCTTAAATATTGCTCACCAGTGTGGGATTCGTACCAGATAAGGTTGATAGAAGAGATAGAGAAGACCCAACGGAGAGCAGCGCGTTTCGTTACAGGATCATTTAGTAATCGCGAAAGCGTTACGGAGATGATAGATAAACTCCAGTGGAAGACTCTTCAGGAGAGGCGCTCAGTAGCTCGGTACGGGCTTTTGTTGAAGTTTCGAGAACATACCTTCTCCGAGGAGTCAAGCAGTATATTGCTCCCTCCTACGTATACCTCGCGAAGAGATCATGAGGATAAAATCAGAGAGAGCCCACACAGAGGCATACCAACAATATTTCTTTCCATGAACAATGCGAGACTGGGATAGAAGGGAGAACCGATAGAGGTACTTAAAGTACCCTCCGCCACACAGCGTCATGTGGCTTACGGAGTATAGATGTAGATGTAGATGCCTAAAACATAGGCTGCATGGCATGAATCGAATGGTATAGTGCAATACATTGAAGAGCCAAAGAAACTAGTACATGTGATTAATAGCGTGTAGGACCCCCCACGAGCACGCAGAAGTGCCGCAACACGACGTGGCATGGACTCAACTAATGTTTGAAGTAGTGCTCGAGGGAAATGACACCATGAATCGTGCAGGGCTGTACATAAATCCATAAGAGTACGAGGGGGTGGAGATCTCTTCTGAACAGCAAGTTGCATGGCATCCCAGATATGCTCAATAATGTTCATGTCTGGGGAGTGTTTAAACTCAGAAGAGTGTACCTGGAGCCACTCTGTAGCAAATCTGGACGTATGGGGTGTTCTATTGTCCTGTTGGAAATTCCCAAGTCCGTCGCAATGCACAATGGACATGAATGGATGCAGGCGATCAGACAGGATGCTTATGAACGTGTCATCTGTCAGAATCATATCTAGACGTATCAGGAGTCACTCCAACTATTCACGTCCCACGCCATTACTGAGCCTCCACCAACTTGAGCAGTTCCATGCTGACATGCAGGGTCTATGGTTTCGTGCCAGCCGGTGTGGTCGTGCGGTTCTAGGCGCTTCAGTCTGGAACCGCGTGACCGCTCCGGTCGCAGGTTCGGATCCTGCCTTGGGCATGGATGTGTGTGATGTCCCTAGGTTCGTTATGTTTAAGTAGTTCTAAGTTCTAGGGGACTGATGACGCAGATGTTAAGTTCCATAGTGCTCAGAGCCATTTTTCATGGATTCGTGAGGTTGTCTCCATACGCGTACACGTCCATCCGCTCGATACAATTTCAAACGAGATTCGTCCAACCACGCAACATGTTTCCAGTCATCAACAGTGCAGTGTCGGTGTCGATGGGCCCAGGCAAGTCGTAAAGCTTTGTGTCGCGCAGTCATCAAGGGTACACAGGTTGGTCTTCTGCTCCGAAAGCCCGTATCGATTATGTTTCATTGAATGGTTCGCACGCTGACACTTGTTGATGGTTCAAATGTTTTATCGGATTGCTGATATTCACGGTACATATGTGGAAAATCCGTACGGGAAAATGCCCACTTCATCGCTACCTTGGAGGCGTTGTGTCGCGTTTCTCGTGCCTCGATTATAGCACCGCGTTCAAACTCACTTTAATCTATATAACCGTCCATTGTAGCAGGAGTAACTGATCTAAGAACTGCGCCAGACACTTGTTGTCATACATAGGCGTTGCCACCGCACTGCCGTATTTTACCTGTTTACATATCTCTGTATTTGAACACGCATTCCTATACCAGTTTCTTTGGCGGTTCAGTGTAGATCAGGTGTGATGAGACACTAAGGACAGAATTGATGTCACAAATCTAGCTGAATAAAGGTTGACTTCAGATTTTATTAAATGTGTACATACAGTGGTAAGAAAGAGTCTGAAAACGTTGGGGGCTATTGCAATGTAGTGACAATGTAAGGTAAAACAAGGAGAAGATATGAATGGAAGTTTTTGTTGGGGAGAGCACTCAACTTGGGTAGTTCGTGCAGCGGTGTCGGCCATTGGACTGCAGTGATGTAATTGTTAGCATTTCTGCCTAACAAGGAGGAAAACACGGGTTCGAGTCGCAGCTGTCGCACAAATTTTAATTCATTTCTTCTGCTTCGACCATTATTCTAGATAATGAAGATTAATGTCTCAGGGAAATATTTAATGATATGACTTGTAAGAGTGTAGCAGTGTAGGTTGTGCTCAGAAACAACTCTTAAGAAAAAATGGACAGGTTGTGCTGTTTGCGACTTAATTATTGCAAGTGACGACGTCGCCAAACGTGTCCTTCATTTGTTTTCCTAAAACAGAAAAAGAGACCAACACAAAAATTCTACATCGGACGGTAGTAAGGACTGAACCGGACCCAGAGGCCGAGGAGTCTCATACACTATCATCTTTGCCATGAGAACGACTGACACTAATTGTACTTGGCGAGCCGCTTGAATTGTCGTGTACAACGGCATGATTGGCTAACTTAAATGGTTATTAACTCGGAAATGGCACAAAGTGCAGAAGTTTTTTCTTAACAGTTGCTTGTCAGCACGACCTACCCACAATATCCATACAAGCGTTTCAGACAGTTTCTGACCCTCTGCATTTTGATAAAGGACCACAATTACTGGGTGCATTGTTGCAGACTGTCAACATGTTTTGGAGAAGGTGAGCAGGGTTTTACTCGTAAAGATGTTTTATCAACACAGCAGCAACAGCGGTGCTGCTCTTTGCGAGTGTCGATAAGATTTGGAGAGGTCCCCCATGCAGTTTGGGGTCGATGAAAATGATTCGTAAGTTCGAATTAACTGGTGATTCGAGAATTGCTCCTGGAGGAGGCCGACAGCTAATGCTGCCACAAATTGTTGAAGAAGTTTCCATTGCCACATTTTTTGAATGCTGAATGCGGTGTTCGATCTTGAAGCAGGGCACGAGCTGTGTCACGACAGCCGAACATTCCATGGTCCACCGTTCGAAAGGCGTTACGAGCTGTTGTGAAGTGTTATCTGTACAAAATCTTCCAGGCTGTACTGGATGCAGATAATGGTTACACTGAGCAACATTGCGAAGTCTGTGACCTGTAACGTGAACATGGTACGCAATTAACACTTTTACCATCTCATGTGGAAACTAAAATGTTCGTCTTTAAGTTGTTTAACCGTTATTTCTCTTCCACCTCTCCTTAAAAATTACAAGCAGCGAAAGTTCAAATAGAACTACGTTAATAATAAAATTAACACAGTTGGATAATGTAGAAGGGCACTGAAATAAGTGGCAAAAGCGACTGGATACGGATTGTTATTACTGGACAGGGAGATAACACTCAGTCGACCAATAAAAATGCATCCATAAATAATGAGAGAACATTTTTAAAGTGAAGAAATAAAATAAGAAATTCAAAACAAGCGAGAGATGCTGCCTAATGATGGCACGTAGCAGTAAAAGTGACAGATCACCCTACCGACGGCATGGAGGCCTCAGTGATCCGTATGTGATCGTAATGACGAGTTTACACCGTAACACCTTATGTTATGATTGGTCGCAACTACCCAGCGATTACATCACTAAGGTGTTTCTACGACTAAATGTCAATCTTTCATCCACCTTCTCTGCCTGCAGGACTTGGTTAAATTGCATAGTCGGGCAGAGTGCTTCCTTTGGTGTTTTAAATTAACCCTTGGGTTTCGAAGACAACAGCCGACTGAGCAGAGGGCTCTGCTTGTTATAGCCGACCTAGCTGAGCTCATCTCCGCAGTTTTGGCAGGTTACTGATTTCCATGAAGTTGCAAAACTGATTTCTATTAACAGCTAGCGTCGCTTCTCTGGCGTCTCTCTTGTGTATCCATGCATGAAGGACCGTTCGAAATTAGCATAAAAGACCTTCTTACTAAGCTATGAATTAATTGCAGTTAGAATCAGCAAAAAGTATGGACACGACCCTCATACTGGAACAAGTTTGCTATCTATTTGGTATCTCCAGTGCACTCTTGCAACCTACATAAAATAACAAACAAAATTAATTATTCTTACAACTCATTACTGCTAACTTCAAAAACTTCCTAAACTCTAATTAAACTAATTATTATGTGGCAGCAATAGTTTATCACCCCTGGAAGGTTTCGTATCACATTTGGTTAGACAAACAAGCCCAAGCATTTAAAAATTGAGTTATTTGGTAGAGGAAAACAATCCGCTACACAGCTTCTATTTTTACTCAATAACTTTATTTGCTGAACAGTTTAAGATTGTATCCATTTCCATGCAGTATGATACGTTAGTATGACCCCACATCATACACAGCCTCTGCTAGAAGCTCTCTGATTGTGAGTCTTCCTCATTTGACTGACGGCCAACCCATCGTGCCTGATAAGACTCTCCATGCACATGAAAAGCAGGCAACACAGAGAGCATGTGACACTAAAGACAGAAATATGATTGGTTGGCTGGAGCCCCTGCCACCCGACTCACTGAAACGTCAATCACAAAGTTATTGTAGTCAAAATATGTAGTGAATTCATTACATTGTTCGGAGAGTTTTTAAGATTACAGAAAGTTCTCTTGTGGGCGGAATAGTGATTATGCACTAATCGGAAACCGACTTGCTCTGTACAGGGAGCCGAGTGCTGGCTACTGTGACAGACCGACATGCACAAGTGTACGAAGTAGCAAAGCGCTCTTATAGTTAAAAGAAAGTTGGTTCATTATTTTTAACATACCATCCCATTAGAGAGAGAGCACAGTTCAATGGGAATTGGTGGAGCAGGAAACTAGCCGAATCCTTTTCAAAGAAACCTTCCCGGCATTCGCCTCGTCCGAAACAGTTAAATTTCGGTGGTTGGACGAGGATTTGAACATGGTTCCTGACGAATGAGAGTCCAACGCGCTGAGCACTGCACTAAGACGCTCGATGGCTAGTTATCAGTGCCAGAGTCAGCAGTGGGATTTGATGCAATGTCTACAATCAGAAACAGAGATCATGAATGCAGAAAAATGAGTCTTTTTCCCTGGTGAAGGTTTTCATTTTGAGTTTAAGAAGTGGTAGCAGCTTATGAAGCATTTTTTCTGTTACTACCGTGTAATTAACTGTGTGCAGTCACCAATCCTGTCATTATACAGAAGTCCTTTTATAATAATCGGTATAATAGTGTAGGGTGTACTGCTGGCATAGGAAAAGTGTTACACGGTTGCACCGTATGAGTCTTTCACATCAGTTATAGGTAACATGAAGCTCCTTCCATAACAAATATTATTTTGCTTGTAAACGAAAACCTTTGTTTTATTTCATGTCTTAAGCTTAAATAAAAAGGAACAAAAGAAGAAATAATAAAGGAATTTAAGTAAACATATCCGGGTATGAGTGCAAGGAGGATCACACCACATTCGCCTCGTCCGAAACAGTTAATTGTCGGTGGTCGGACGAGGATTTGAACATGGCTCTTCACGAATGCGAGTCCAACGCGCTGAGCACTGCACTACGTCGCTCAATGGCTAGTTGTCAGTCCCAGTGTCAGTAGTGAGATTCGATGCAATGTTTACAATCAGAAACAGAGATCATTGAACCGTGAATTTACTTTCAAACATTTTTTTTCTTAAATAAATTACTTTATTTACTGGCGATTCATCAAGAACATTTACACATTTAATCACACTAGGTGAGCGTGGAAGTAGTTGCCGGGAAGTAACTGATGGAAAATTACTTTTAACAAATGTGAATTTAATCCTAAAAGCTTTTTCAAAGCAGATTTAAAATTGTAAACAGAAAAGCACACTCGAAATATCAAGTCACAATTTAACAAATGTGAATTTTATTCCTAAAAGCCTTTTCAAAACAGATTTAAAATTATAAGCAGAAAAGCACCCTTGAAATATCAAGTTACAGTTTTATTTAGAGGCAAAGAACAATATTAACAGTAGGAGCCTTCAGGCTGATAAGCTTGTCCGCTCCATTTCAACACGGCCGTAGTCATGACCGCTCACAACAATCTCTGAAAGAGTACACTGGCGCAAATCTGCAACACACCAGATCACTTTAAACAAAAAAAATTTTAACAACTCGCACAAACATGTGAACTATGCACCCCGAAAGAGGAATGGAAATGGTACAACCCTCAAATTATTTGCCACCGAAAGTGCAATTTGTTTTTATTTTATTTTTTAAAGAACTCTTACGGTGTAAGGATGGCAAGCTTATAACCTAAAGTGACTATTTAAATAAAACCCATAAAATGCAGACTTACATAAAATGAGCATGTTGTACTACATTACACATGTACCACCTCGCAAGATGATAAGCAAGATAAAAACATATTTCAAGAATTCGGCCTTTAAGCAATAAATTCGTTAACACCGAATCCGACAAACACGACAGAGGCAGCTATTAATGTATAGCAGACCGACAGACAGACACTAACTGCCTAACAAATGCGGACGAGAGACAGACGAGCAAGCTGGGGACGAGAGACTGACCAAGAAAACAAGTAGAAGTTAACAAGTAAATGAAACAACATACCACGAATGACTTAACTTCTAATAAACTGTGATGTCTGGCGAAGACCTGGTGCAGCGCCCTCAAAACGCTCTCCCGAACCGTCCGCAGTGTCACCCGCTTCAACGGACACAGGAAGGCGCGCATATCTCCTGTTTCACGGCGTCGCAACTCGTACCGGCCAGACTGATGTCGTAGGTTGGTTCCTTTCGCTCTCGTGCCGGCCGCGAAGCCACTACCCCTCGCTATACGGCGCGGCCACTGGACTCACGTGGCGACCTCACATGCACCGACGCTCCAGGCGGAGAAGTCATCTGGTGTTTCAGTGTGCGACCGACCAACCGATCGATCCAACCGCCAATGCCCATTGCCTGAGCAAACTCGAGCAGACTGGCGGCCTAACACATACTAGCACTCCGGACGAGAGACCGACTCTGACTGGACCCGGCTGACCGACTGCCCAGACTCGCCCCCTCGTGCCGGCTTTAAAGTTTGATCCAAACGACAGATATACTAGAACTCCGAACGACGGACAGACACTAACTGCCGCACGCTGACCCGGCTGACCAACTGATCAGACTCGCCGAGACTGACAGACTGCCCAACTGCCTCCGACTGACTGACCCCCTGCCGAGTTTTTTTTTTCTTTATTGTGATGTCATTCCCCTGACCCATATGGGCAGGGGAGGGCTGTCAGCGGCACAATCCGCCGCTCTTCAGCCGAGTGACACGACAACTAAAACAAGAATAAAGTGATGCATACATAAGGAGATAATCCCTGCCGAGCTCATAGCGCCCCTTAAATGGACGTGAACAGGCAACTTTTCCCCTTTCCCACCAGAGGGAGACACCAAAGCTGCGATTGCCACAGCGGTGCCACCGCCAGGAACGGAAGGCAACTGCTTTGCACTACGCGCTGCGGTGCGCTCTGCAGAACAGCAGATTTTACAACGACTCAATCATGAACGCAGAAAATGAATCTTTTTCCCAGGTGAAGGTTTTCTTTTTGACTTTAAGAAGTGGTAACAGCACTTGAACTGCTTCAAGTGGGGCTTCGTAGCTGAAGGACGCTTGATGAGCGACTGAGAGCTCGCCATGTACTTCCCTTCTCTTCGTGGCCATAGGAACAGTTTCAGATTGCTGAGGTCAACGAGGATTGTTTGCAAGTTGTGTTTTTCACGTTAAAATTCTTGATTTGGATGGAGTCGACTGAAAGATGTTGCTGGTTTTCATGAAACTTTCTTGGATCTTTATGTCAGAATAGCTGGCACACAATTGTTTAATGGACAGCTAGGCTTGATAAATAGGTTTATCAAATGGTTCAAATGGCTCTGAGCACTATGGGGCTTAAAATCTGAGGTCATCAGTCCCCTAGAACTTAGAACTTCTTAAACCAGGATTCGAAACTCGGACCGTAGCCGTAGCGCGGTTCCAGACTGTAGCGCCTAGGACCGCTCGGCCACATGGGCCGACGTAGGTTTATCCTCTCCGCAGTGATAGCAATCTTACGACGGACGTCTGGCGAAGTAATATCTGTCAGGTGATACACCGTGGCAAGGAGTGCAGGACATTAATAAGCCTACACGTCTCATTCGGTATCTTGAAGATGTATTTGACCAGAGCGGACCTGTACCAGGAAGGGCATGACTTTTCTCCTGTGGGCTAACAGACCGATAATGCCATTGTTCCTCAAATTTGTGCCACAGGAGCCCTATCGATTAACTTCCTTGTGATGTAATATCTGACTTCATCTTCTAGCCTTGTGTTAGGGCAATGTTTCTTGTAGCTTAAGGTGCGATCGGATGTGACACATACAGTACATCTTCCGTCAACAAAATTCCGAGACTGGGTTTATTCCTGGCGTACAAACGACGCCAGAGCAGTAATTACGGTGGCAGATTGAAATAATTGTAAACAACAGACGTGCAAAGAAAATGTTCAAATGTGTGTGAAATATTATGGGACTGAAGTGCTAAGGTCATCAGTCCCCAAGCTTACACACTACTTAACCTAAATTATCCTAAGTCCAAACACATACACCCATGCCCGAGGGAGGACTCGAACCTCCACCGGGACCAGCCGCACAGTCCATGACTGCAGAACAGACGTGCATTCGATCTTTCAATTGCGACCGTAGCCTGCCAACGTTGTTGCGTCACAAATAGCAATGGAACAACATCTCTAAATCAGGTGTTAAAGGTATTTCCCAGAATGTTTTGAAAAAGAGGAAAGTGTATGCAGAGTTTCTCCTGCACACTTTGACTCCTGAACAAAAACAACGGCATGAATGCTGGCAGTGTTTTGAATGAAATTCAAGACGCGAACAGTTCATTACCGGAAAAAATCGCCAAGGGTGACGAGACTTGGGCTTGTGAATATGAAGATACTATAAAACTAAAAAGAGTGGAAATTCACTTGAAGGGTCAACGAGTCGACGACATAGCTGATATTCCAGCCAATATGACATGCGAGTTGAACATCCCAACATCCCAATGAAGGATTTTCCTGATTGTTTCACATGGTGGTATGAACATTATTTATATTGCACTCGCGTGGGAAGGGGGGGGGGGGAGGCGGCATATAGAACATTAAAACCATCACTTTAAATCTTCTCTGTTTTTTATCAATCCACTCTTGAAACTTTTTGAACTGACGGAGTAAATATTTTGAACCTGGTGTAGCATGCAATTGCATGAAAGAATCTGCCGAATGTAATTACCGTTGCCAGGGAATGCCAGTGTTAACTCGAATTCATCCTTCAGGAACGCTTGTTTCATGTTAACACAACTACAGAGAAACAGTGTCTTAGATTAAAGCAAATCGTAGAAATATGTTGCCGAAACTCAGTAAATTAAAGATGTGAAGGACAAGAATCGTAATAGCAGTCAACGATTTTCCCAGAAAATGTTAGTAAATAAAGACATTACTGACAAGGAAATAGCAGGAGTTGCCTCGTAAGAAACAAGATCTGAAGTGCTAGTGGCTACTTAGCCAGTTTACTCAAATGTGTTCTCTTTTGTGTTTTTACTATCTTTCTTCTTCGTCTTCATTTACTTTCTGCTGTCTAACTGTGGTGTCTTGGGCCGTAACCAGTCTCCGAAGAAAAGATATAATATAACGCAAAAGGCACAGCCAAAAAAAAAAAAAAAAAAAAAAAGAGAAGAAAGGAAGGAAGAACCATTAGTGTTTAACGTTCCATCGTCATCGAGGTCCTTAGAAAAGGAGCCAAAGCTTGGATGAGGAAGGAAATCAGCAGTGCGTTTTTCAAAGGACCAATCCCGGCAATTGCCTTACGCGCTTCAAGAAAACCACGGAAAGCGTAATTCAGGATGGCGGGTTTGGGACGACCATAATTGTCCCGAATGCGAGTCCATTATGCTAACCACTGCAGCACCTCGCTCGGTAATAGTGCTGGCAGAGTTAAATGCGTAATACAGTTCCGTGTTCTACAGCAGTTTATGTGAACCGAAAACTTTGTGAACCAGTCAGTTCCCAATATTCTGAGGCGAAGCTGCTTCGTAGGGATGAGGATCTGTCACGATGGAGCGCGGCACCAAAAAGTAATAACTAAAACTGTAAAGGGTGTCCGACAAGTTCCCAAGAAGAGAGACTTTGTACAGTTAGAGAAATATACGAGTGTAGTTGTGTTATTGAAATCCCTGATTTGAAGCTGATTAAATGCTTTATTATCTGCATTGTATTGCTTTTCTTGTATTAATACAGTTGATACGTTCAACTGCTGATCTGAGTTAGTATGGATACACCGCTGAGGAGCGGTTAGTGGAGTGTGTGTGGGTACAGGTTTACAGAGGGCAAACAATAAGTGCATTTAGAGATCTCATTGGCTACAGACAACAATATTTTTTCGCTTGATGCCTTTCAATTGATTCTTCTATTCATATGAACACTGTGCATCAGGTATCATTCGAATGATGCTAATAACGATTTATGGCATTTTTATTATATACCCAATACTATCGCATGATACAGATCCAACAGTTTAGCGAGTGTGCTCCAACAGACCAAGAATCGGACGAGTTGTGTGCTTGCAAACTACGGAGTGAGTTAACGAAAATGTTTGCGACGCTTCGACAACATTGACAACGGTTCGTTCTCTGATCCTTCACTTACAATTCCCTTGTTTTCGTGATTGGACATACTTGTTTTATTTTGCCTGTGGTTTAAAACGGCAGACGAAATGGCGCTTAACAAAAGAGGAACTGGGCGGTATGTTGATAAACCACACAATAATGCCACGCGGAGTGGCCGCGCGGTTTAGGGCGTCTTGTCAGGGACTGCACGGCCCCTCCCGCCGGAGGTTCGAGTCCTCCCTCGCACATGGGTGTGTATGGTGTTCTTAGCATAAGTTAGTTTAAGTAGTGTGTAAGTCTAAGGACCGATGACTTAAGCAGTTTGGTCCTTTAGAAATTCACGCACATTTGAACATTTTTTTAGATAATATTGTAGTGAGATTGCAAGCCTGCTTCAGAAATTTGAAGTCTTTGGAAACTATTTGAAACATGAATAATCATTTAAGAAAACATGGCGCCACTATAACAAGGTAAATTGCTTAGTTAATGAGACAATAAGAAAGTGAACAGGTTGTTACATACTGTTTTTTTCAGCATAAATGCATGACTTGGACGGAAAAAGGGCGTCAGTGTAAAGATGTACGAGTTTTGACATACTCGAGTTTCAGAAATTACGGCATTAAAAAGCTGTATCACGTCCGTGATAAGCTTAATTAGTTGGAAGAATTCATTTTTTTAAAAAAAATCTACAGAAAAATGAATTTTTGCCAGTCTCGATGTGTGTGTGTGTGTGTGTGTGTGTGTGTGTGTGTGTGTGTGTGTACGTGCGCGTGCATACAACTCGTAAACCTCAAAGTTTTAATATTCTTATGTGTAAGATATTTTTCCTACGATAGGTCCCTAGCTGTAGCAAAGTCCCACATCGTGGAACAACTCCGCTTGACTACATTTCTTGAAGGTTACATGAATGCCCTTATAAATTCTTATATGAACATATTTCAAACATGGTTAATAACTGAGCTCGAAGATGAGGAAGCCAAGGATCATTCGTGATTACAGCAGGATTTAGCACACTTTGCTTTATCTAGGTACGTAAGTTATTTGAAGTTCAGCAACATTTTCAACCATACAGCAGAACCTCCTCAAGTCAGACAATTCGTTATAGGGAATAATTAAGTCTTACGAGGCTTGTCGGCGGTACAGGAGTTATTAAAAATATCGAAAAGGTGTTGAGGAAGCTTTCGAAACATATTTCCTGAGATGCTCCGCAAGATGTTAAGATGAACAAGAAGCACGATGCCGCACATACAGATCAGTTGGATATACAGGGTGTTACAAAAAGGTACGGCCAAACTTTCAGGAAACATTCTTCACACACAAAGAAAGAAAATATGTTATGTGGACGTATGTCCGGAAACGCTTACTTTCCATGTTAGAGCTCATTTTATTACTTCTCTTCAAATCACATTAATTATGGAATTGAAACACACAGCAACAGAACGTACCAGCGTGACGTCAAACACTTTGTTACAGGAAATGTTCAAAATGTCCTCCGTTAGCGAGGATACATGCATCCACCCTCCGTCGCATGGAATCCCTGATGCGCTGATGCAGCCCTGGAGAATGGCGTATTGTATCACAGCCGTCCACAATACGAGCACGAAGAGTCTCTACATTTGGTACCGGGGTTGCGTAGACTAGAGCTTTCAAATGCCCCATAAATTAAAATCAAGAGGGTTGAGGTCAGGAGAGCGTGGAGGCCATGGAATTGGTCCGCCTCTACCAATCCATTGGTCACCGAATCTGTTCTTCAGAAGCGTACGAACACTTCGACTGAAATGTGCAGGAGCTCCATCGTGCATGAACCACATATTGTGTCGTACTTGTAAAGGCACATGTTCTAGCAGCACAGGTAGAGTATCCCGTATGAAATCATGATAACGTGCTCCATTGAGCGTAGGTGGAAGAACGAAAGTAAAATGAGGTCTAACATGGAAATTAAGCGTTTCCGCACACATGTCCACGTAACATATTTTCTTTATTTGTGTGTGAGGAATGTTCCCTGAAAGTTTGGCCGTACCTTTTTGTAACACCCTGTATAGTTAGAAGCAAACAATCCAATGCACAACATACTTTAGAGTACGGGACTTCTCAGATACGCTGAGCGGTGGTAAGCGTTGCATGTAATACTTTTCCCACACTTAAGCTTGTTAGGAACTCCTGTTACTCGAATAGTATATCGGTGCAGGACCTTACGTTTCGTAAAAGAGCCTACTAAAATAGGACGGAGATGAAGATGTCTGTGGATTGAGAGATAATTGTTTTGTAAATTCGATACGCCGTGGCGGAGGCGCCGATGCATATCAAGCGAAGGCCGGCCCGGCGCATGGCGCCTGCGCCTCCCCTCCCAGTATCTGATGGAAGGACTTTTTCGGCGGTCCGCTGCTGGTGACGTCACGCCGGAGATCCCCAGCGAGATAGCGGCGGTCGCACTGCACGGCGCTCTACGGGCATGTGGGCCCATCGCAGCCGGCTCCGTTGCGTTATTAACCCTAATTACCCGTGTACGCGAGTATTTAGGCTCGCCCGAGCTCCAGCGTAAGAGATGTGAGTCGTATAAATACCGCAATTTGATACGGGTATTAACGGCGGCTTTTCAATTTTATGGGAATCTCACCTTATCCGGCGAGTCTATCGAAACCGGCTGTTAGCAAGTAATTACAAAAACGGAGCCTTGGTGCTCAGCGTCGCGTATGCAAATTATGCAGTCTGTGGGGTACTATGGAAGCAGTTACTGCAAATGAAAGTGGTTCTGTTGTGGTTTCACTTCGTTACATTATCGTTTCCTGCCGACACACACAGCGGCTGCTAACGACTTTGTTGAACTATATTTTGCAGGCATAAAGATCAGACCTGTGTAAACGAAAAACGTTTCTCCCGCACAATCGTATGGAGTCACTATAGTTCAAAGTTTCGAATGCACATTTCAGTCATCATGTTAACGGCCATCAGTTTTCTACTTAATTTTGATTCTGAGCTTTGTAAAGAAATTTCTTACTCTTTTACTTGAAAATCGCTAATGTCAACTTTTACGACGCAATAATCGTAAGTATGTAAATCTCCCATTGAGGTTACGAGTCCCGAGACTTCATGACTGTGTAACACTAAACCTAAATGACAAATAAGAGGGTGCAAAGTGGACTGGAAAGTATGTATTTTTACGCTTCCGAGACTTCACAAGAAATAATTTCGGAACGAAATTTGTGCTTCTGTTCATCTGTGATCCGTACAGGGGCACGAAACAGCATTAACAACGTAATTATTTATAATTTTTTGTAGTATATTTGCAGTTGTCTCTTTCTTGCCGTTCACATTATACCTTATTGCCTTTTTCATTTCTGCGAGTGCATTACTTTTAAACTGCAAAGGAATGTCAGGTTTTACTGTCCACCGAATGCATTCTAAATGGAAATTACAAATAGCTGCGAAGGTTGGAGAAGGATATTGTCAGTTGTCTACTCAAAGTAACCATCTAGGCAACTATCTGGAACTTTTGTTTTCATTTCACGCCAACCATAGTGCGTATTCTTGGTAAAGTTAAGGTAGTGAAATGGAGGGAAAACTTAATAACACAATCCGTCTCATGTCTTTTCAGTGATGTATACAGCCATATGCAGGGTCGGTTCTAGAAAATTTTTCCACACAAAACACAACTCATTTGGTACTTTTTAGAAGGGAGAACCGATAGAGGTACTCAAGGAACCCTCCGCCACACACCGTCAGGTGGCTTGCGGAGTATGGATGTAGATGTAGATGTAGATGTACTTATATACCTTCCCCCACTTCAGACCTTCCAAGATGCTACTACAAGCGGGTGTAAAATGAATGTGCGCAACGGAAAAACTGAATGCGAAAATGACGATTGGGCCCTGTCTGACTACTCCTTGAAGCAGATCTAAGGGTCTCTTAATGGTGATGTCTCCTCCTTCTTGCTCTTTAACCTCTAAATTACAACATAAACATAAATGAATGATTAAGGGAACTAGGAATTATAAAATGATAAATGCTGTTTCTGCTTGTACATTTATTGTAGATTAAAACTCCTTTATATATTACAAATGTTTATATATAAATGCCCAATGAACATAAAGAGACACAAACGAATTTCCTACCTAATATCAGTGATCAATTGCCCAAATCTGCCCCTTTTTATGCCTTTGCGATCTAATATAAGTAACGCGAGATGACTGACATCATCTAAGTACCAAACACTACAACACACTACTTTCAAACATGATCTACAGTGGTGTGCAACCTCAGTGGAAATAAAACTTACGTGATCACAGCTGTTTAGCCTTATGGCCCTAATACGCCGAAGCAATTAGCAATATTGCCGTATGTACTGTGTCCGGTGCGTCAGAGTGACGGGTCTCGTACATGTCTGCGACGATGAAAAAGCTCCAGCTACAAAATAAACTCTTTCAAGCACGAGGACGGCAGAAGGCGGTCCTCTGACTAGTATAATCTAATACTGTCTTCTCCTCTCTGTGTTCTACAGACGAGAAATGTGAACTGCCAGACACAAGGACGGAGTTCAGGTAACGTCTCGACGTGAGTTTAGGCAGAAGAAGTGCTCTCAATCACTGAACGCTGCACACTCAACGACGACTCCCTAACCGGAGGCGAAGTCCAGAATCGTATAAGTTCGCTACAGTACAGTGCCTAACCGTTCTAACTATGAAATCTCCTGAGAGCAAAGACAGCAAGTCCGTCTGTACCAACAAAAGCTGATACTGAGGGACCGTCAAACTCGGACGCTCAGAACGGAAGACTTCGTTTCTCCACCGCTAGCTTCCCAGCAAAGCTCGGCTCCCCTCCCTCATAACTCAGAAGGCGAACCATATTCTCGAAACCACGGAATATTCTCCCTCTCTACAGATTCTTCCGAAAGCCGACCAACCATATTTCAGTCTTTAGTCGTTCAGCGCGGAAAGTTTGCAAGAAAATACCTACACTCATACAAATATAACGCTTCTCAGAGTAAAAAGTCCTCGGAAATAACCCAGCCTGCAATTTCCGAGGTAACACTTCCTCGTTCCTCTCTGCTGCGTCCAAGATTTTCAGAGTTTCCGAAGTATTATCCAGTTATCCTTCCGGCCCCCGCTACAATACTGGACGACCGCCGCTGTATTGTGCTCCCGCGCTCAGATGCCCAGACCGTCCGTCTAGACACTTCCTGTGTGAAGCAGGACCAACACACCTGTGCGGGCTTTTCCACCCAGGGCTTTAGTTACGCCTGCCGTTCCATTTCCACTGGAGTGCCACCCTCTACTGGTATAGGCAATCATTTATTGCGCCCGTTTTGATAATAAAGACACTCCATCACCTTTAATGCAATAAGCGTTAACAATTATTTACAAGGTGTACGTGACAATGTCAGTCATCTTTAAGTATTCATATACACGATGTACAACCTACCAAATGATACCTAATTTCGGTTGTAAATCATGGCAAAGTATGTAGATGAATGCTTTTAAGGTGCGGAATTATAGCCATCTTACAACATTAGACATTAGTTGTCCTTAGGCTTTCACTTACTTTATTCAAGTTTTAAATATTGTTACCCCTTCCGTAGCCGATAGGTAGCGTTTACGCTTTTCACACAGTGGAGCCGGATTAAATTAGGAGAAGGTGGGGTAAAGTGACGACACTAAGGGAACTTAAGGCTCACCAAACCCTGGTTATTGATAGAAAATTCACGCTTACATATTTTGAAACTACGTATTAGATGATGTCAGACTGAATATTTACGAATGAAAAGTATAGAGATTCATTGTCATTAGCGTTTAAAAACCCCCAAAGCTATGCAGATGCGCTGAGACAAGTAATTTAATGTTAGACCCATGGGACCACAGATGTCGGGAAATACCCCCAAAAGGGGACAACAAATGATTAACGTGTGACGTCACTACAACATACTTCGCCTCGCATTCAGCGGTGGAGCCTATCGGTCTGTCGCACCTGATCATCCCAACCCAAGTCTAGTATTCACGTCGATGTGACTCCGGGCCCGCGTGAACCACTTTAATGCATGGGGCTCAGGGTTAAAGTCTTGCGTCTGCCAGACAATATATTTGCTGCATTGCGTTAGAAAATTACGTGTTTACGATGAAGTAATATTCATTATTTTACTTACCAGTCCTGTTGTCTATGCTGGGTAATGGCAAAGTATAATACAATAAAAATCAACCGTATTGCGTCTCAAATAATTAAGTATAAGCTCCGGAATTGCTTGGCTACAAGTAAAAGACCTAATGTTCGTTGATAAATAAAGTATGTAAACAAAAAAAAACAAAAAAAAAAAAAAGAAGGGACGAAAGGAAATAAACACAAAATACCCTACTGACCATTAAAATTGCTACACCACGAAGATGACGTGCTACAGACGCGAAATTTAACCGACAGGAAGAAGACGCTGTGATATGCAAATGATTAGCTTTTCAGAGCATTCGCACAAGTTTGGCGCCGGTGGTGACACCTACAACGTGCTGACATGAGGAATGTTTCCAACCGATGTCTCATACACAAACAGCAGTCCACCGGCGTTGCCGGGTGAAAAGTTGTTGTGATGCCTCGTGTAAGGAGGCGAAATGCGTACCATCACGTTTCCGACTTTGATAAAGGTCGGATTCTAGCCTATCGCGATTGCGGTTTATCGTATCGCGACATTGCTGCTCGCGTTGGTCGAGATCCAATGACTGTTAGCAGAATATGGAATCGGTGGATTCAGGAGAGTAATACGGAAAGCCGTGCTGGATCCCAACGGCCTCGTATCACTAGCATTCGAGATGACAGGCATCTTATCCGCATGGATGTAACGGATCGTGCAGCCACGTCTCGATCGATCCCTTAGTCAACAGATGAGGACGTTTGCAAGACAACAACCATCTGCACGAACAGTTCGACGACGTTTGCAGCAGCATGGACTATCAGGTCGGAGACCATGGCTGCAGTTACCCTTGACGCTGCATCGCAGACAGGAGCGCCTGCGATGGTGTACTCAACGACGAACCTAGGTGCACGAATGGCGAAACGTCATTTTTTCTGATGAATCCAGGTTCTGTTTACAGCATCATGATGGTCGGATCCGTGTTTGGTGACATCGTGGTGAACGCACGTGTATTCGCATTCGCGATACTGGCGTATCACCCGGCGTGATGATATGGCGTGCCATTGGTTACACGTCTCGGTCACCTCTTGATCGCATTGACGGTACTTTGAACAGTGGACGTTACATTTCAGATGAGTTAGAACGTGTGGCTCTACCCTTCATTCGATCCCTACGAAACCCTACATTTCAGCAGGATAATGCGCGACCGCATGTAGCAGGTCCTGTACAGGCCTTTCTGGATACAGAAAATGTTCGACTGTTGCCCTGGCCAGCACATTTTCCACATCTCTCCCCAATTGAAAACGTCTGGTCAGTGGTGACCGAGCAACTGGCTTGTCACAATACGCCAGTCACTACTCTTGATGAACTGTGGTATCGTGTTGAAGCTGCATGGGCAGCTGTACTTGTACACGCCATCCAAGCTCTGTTTGACTCAATTCACAGGCGTATCAAGGCCAGAGGTGTTTGTTCTGGGTACAGATTTCTCAGGATGTATGCATCCAAATTGCGTGAAAATTTAATCACATGTCAGTTCTACTATAATATATTTGTCAAATGAATACCCGTTTATCGCCGGACGGTGTGGCAGTGCGGTTCTGGCGCTTCAGTCTGGAACCGCGTGACCGCTACTGTCGCAGGTTCGAATCCTGCCTCGGGCATGGATGTGTGTGCTGTCCTTAGGTTAGTTAGGTTTAAGTAGTTCTAAGTTCTAGGGGACTGATGACCATAGATGTTAAGTCCCATAGTGCTCAGAGCCAATACCCGTTTATCATCTGCATTTCTTCTTGGTGTAGCAATTTTAATGGCCAGTAGTGTAACTAGAGCCTTTGCTTAGCCACAGCAAGGACAGTAATTTGCAACTTCCACTTTTACAAGCGACCACATTTACCAAATGCATTCGAAAACAGAGTACCCCAGCGCAGTGATGTGTAGCACTGCTCCCTTGCGGTGAGTGTAGGATCGACAAGCCCAATAGCTGCCCGTGTGGAGGTGTACGAGACGTCCTCTCGTCACCTCACATGTTCAACATTTGCCGTCAACTTTTGGGGTATTTCCCAACATTTGGGGCCCAACGTGTCTTGTATTAAATTACTTACTTCAGCGCCATCTAAGTCACTCGGAGGGTTTTTCAACGTTAATAATAACCATGCCTAATGAATAAGTTCTATACATATTTTTCGGAGGCCTTAGTGGCCATTTGCCCAACCTATCTGGGTAAAGTGAACAATGCGGACATACAAACTCCGAAAGTAGACAGCTACACTCTTTCACTGGTGTCTTCCTTTAAACGAAAATGTTTTGCTGCCCTTGGACTGAACTGTTAATGAGTCCATCCACTTTACAAATATGGTGATCAACATGAAACTGTTTTTCTTGCAATGCCTTAAGGACATGCAAAAACTTGTTTACGTTGACATTGTTAAAAACTTGTCCTCTAGCCATTGAGGTACGCTTCCTAAGACTGACATTAGGGTACTCTCTCCGCCGCCATTTCTGGCCGTTTGTTAGAACGATGCAGTATTTTGTTGCACTACACCAAATGGAATGCTAATCTCCATAGATGGTTCATTATAAATCCATAAAATCGCTTTTTCACTCGTAATGCAAAAGATGTTGTTTAAAAATGGATACTGTAAAAGCTATATTACTCTGCGTCTAGAATAATATAATTAACTTACATTGGATGACTGAAAATCAGAAGCGTTTGTACTATAAAATAACGGAACGCGCTTCCTCTTTTATAACCACTCCCAATAGTGATGGTGTATTTTACAACTAGTTTGAGCACTTCGCTGCAGGGAGCAACACTGTTCACCGAAAAAGGTCTGAATTGGCCACTTTACCCTCTCTGGCCACTTTGCCCTATCTTTCCCTACTGGTTGCAGCACCAATTTACTGAGACTTCTGTCAGTGGCATGGCATAACACGAAAATATTTGCTTCAAATTGAGAGCCACATGGGCTTTATTATTTATTTGACTATAAACGTTACAGTAAAAGTACTGTTGTTATTATGTACGTACAGGGTAGATCAAAATTAATCAAGGAAACTGACAGATGTGAAACTATACAATAACAGAGGCATAAACATTGCCATAAACCTGGGTCCGCAAACGAGCCATTTGCAAGGTAGTTGCGAATGAGTGGTTACCAGTGGTCATTGACTTCAAAATGAAATACTGTCGTTGATAGTATGAATGTATACCAGACGTAAACTTTTCGATTAAGTTTCCATCGAATTTGGCTCAAATTTCACCTATGCGCTACCATACCGGAGCAGGATAGGTGAATGTGGTAGTATGATAATGGGGCGCAGACGCATTGTGTTGCTTATTTAAGACGACATCAAACTCTCCAGTGTGGTACAAGACCTGCACCGGGGCCTTCAAGGTTACCTGATCTCATCCTCTGGGTTTTTCCTTCCTCCGTCATCTCAAAAGTGAAGAGCACAGCGCTCCCGATCACGGTTAAGGAAATGGAGCAGCCTTGTCAGGCTTTACGAGATGATACCGGGGAAGGGGGACGTTTAAAAATTTCGTACCTTAATGTAGAGACTATAGCTGAGTTGGCGTAAGATGGTGCCTGATGGCTACAGTAGGATGGATGCAATACCTTTGCGGGCCTACCTCAATAAATAACGTACCGCGATTTTGTGTATATAGTATTGTTACGGCTCTGTAGACGGCGAATGTTTTAGACTACACCCTTTAGCGCTTCGGAGTTGAAAGCTGGCAACCGCGCTGCGAACAGCGTTCATTTTACTCCATCTCGACTATAGTGCCACATTTTGTTTAATGCAAGAACGACATGTGGATCACTTCCTTAAAAGATACGAGCGAACAGTAAAGTGTAACATACAAAGTGCAGAGGCACCACTATTATATTTCTTATTGAGGTAGACCTTGGGAGAAATTGAACCCAGTGACATGGTTGCTTGCTCTACAAGTTTTCATATCGAATTATTTTTTTTTTTTTTTTTTTTTTTTTTTTTCCATCAGTCTACTGACTGGTTTGATGCGGCCCGCCACAAATTCCTTTCCTGTGCTAACCTCTTCATCTCAGAGTAGCACTTGCAACCTACGTCCTCAATTATTTGCTTGACGTATTCCAATCTCTGTCTTCCTTCAGTTTTTGCCCTCTACAGCTCCCTCTAGTACCATGGACGTCATTCCCTCATGTCTTAGCAGATGTCCTATCATCCTGTCCCTTCTCCTTTTCAGTGTTTTCCACATATTCCTTTCCTCTCCGATTCTGCGTAGAACCTCCTCATTCCTTACCTTATCAGTCCACCTAATTTTCAACATTCGTCTATAGCACCACATCTCAAATGCTTCGATTCTCTTGTATTCCGGTTTTCCCACAGTCCATGTTTCACTACCATACAATGCTGTACTCCAGACGTACATCCTCAGAAGTTTCTTCCTCAAATTAAGGCCGGTATTTGATATTAGTAGACTTCTCTTGGCCAGAAATGCCTTTTTTGCCATAGCGAGTCTGCTTTTGATGTCCTCCTTGCTCCGTCCGTCATTGGTTATTTTACTGCCTAGGTAGCAGAATTCCTTAACTTCATTGACTTCGTGACCATCAATCCTGATGTTAAGTTTCTCGCTGTTCTCATTTCTACTACTTCTCATTACCTTCGTCTTTCTCCGATTTACTCTCAAACCATACTGTGTACTCATTAGACTGTTCATTCCGTTCAGCAGATCATTTAATTCTTCTTCACTTTCACTCAGGATAGCAATGTCATCAGCGAATCGTATCACTGATATCCTTTCACCTTGTATTTTAATTTCACTCCTGAACCTTTCTTTTATTTCCATCACCGCTTCCTCGATGTACAAATTGAAGAGTAGGGGCGAAAGGCTACAGCCTTGTCTTACACCCTTCTTAATACGAGCACTTCGTTCTTGATCGTCCACTCTTATTATTCCCTCTTGGTTGTTGTACATATTGTATATGACCCGTCTCTCCCTATAGCTTACCCCTACTTTTTTCAGAATCTCTAACAGCTTGCACCATTTTATATTGTCGAACGCCTTTTCCAGGTCGACAAATCCTATGAAAGTGTCTTGATTTTTCTTTAGCCTTGCTTCCATTATTAGCCGTAACGTCAGAATTGCCTCTCTCATATCGAATACGATTATATTAATCAATATTCCAAATGTAAACTTTTCGATCAAGCCGCAGTCTCATCTAATTCAAATTTCACACAATGTCTACCCGAATAAGATATATAACAATACTTCAGCTTTTCAGATGTTACATTTACATTTATACTAACCAGCTCCCTAGGAACCAAGGACCTGCTGTTGGTGGGGTGGCATGCGTGCCTCTGCGATGCAGAGGTGAAACCACAGTGGAGAAGTATCTCTTGAGAGGCCAGACAAACGTGTGGTTCCTGAAGAGGGGAAGCAGCTATTTTAGTAGTTACAGAAGCAACAGTCTCGAAGACTGGCTGCTCTAGCCTTGTTACATCAACCAAAACAACCTTGCTGTTGTGGAACGGCTGAAAGCAAATGGAATCTACAGTCATAATTTTTTCTGCGGATATGCAGCTCCGCTGTAGGGCTAAATCTTGACAGCATCTTCTTGGGTAAAATATTCCGGAGAATCTCCAGACGGGGAGTACTCAGAAGGATGTCGTCGTTACGAGAAACAAAACTGGTGTTCTACGGATCAGAGCGTGGAATGTTATACCTCTTAAATGTGCAGGTTGATTAGAAAACTTGAAAAGGTACATGGGTAGGTTTATGTTAAACATAGTGGGAATTAGTGAAGGAACAGACCTTCTTATGAGGTTAATGTAGTATATAGAAAATCAAATAGGGGTAACGCAGGAGTAGGTTTAACAAAGATTGAGAGATTAGGAATGTGGGGGAGCTTCTATGTACAGCATAGTGAACGCATAATCATACTCAATATAGACACGAAGCTCACACCCATCATATTAGTAGAAGTTCTTATGCCAACTAGCTCCGCAGATGGTGAAGAGATTGAAGAAATGCATGAAGAGAGAAAATAAATTATTCAGAGAGATAAGGGAGATGAAAATCTAATTATACTGAGGGACTAGAATTTGATGGTAGGAGACGGAAGAGAAAGAAAAGTAGCACTTGAACGTGGACTGAAGGAAAGGAATGAAGGAGAAATCAGCCTGGTAGAAGTTTGCACAGAGCTTAGTTTAATCATTACAAACAGTTGGTTTAAGAATGACGAAAGAAGGTTGTGTACGTGGAAGAGACCTGGAGACGCCGGAAGATTTCAGGTTTATTACGTAATGGTAATACACAAACTGTGGAACCAGATTTTCAATTGTAAGGCATTTGCAGGGGCAGTTGCGAACTCTGACCACAATTTATTGGTTATGAATTGTACATTAAAACTGAAGAAATTGTAAAATGGTAGGACGTAAGTTGCAAGAACCAGAGCCTGTTGGGAGTTCCAGAGGGAGCATTAGGCAGAGGTTAACTACAACAGCGAGAACGAATAAAGCAGAGGATGAATGGGTAGGTTTGAGAGACGTAATTGTGAAGGCAGCTGAGTATCAAATAGGTAAAAAGACAAGTTCTAGTAGAAATTCGAGGGTGACACATGAAATTTTGAATTTAACTGATGAAAGGAGAAAATATAAGAATCCAGGAAAAGAAGCAGGCGAAAGGGGATAGAAACGTCTAAAAAATGAGACTGACAGGAAATGCGCGGGATTAGCCGAGCGGTCAAGGGCGCTGCAGTCATGGACTGTGCAGCTGGTCCTGGCGGAGGTTCGAGTCCTCCCTCGGGCATGGGTGTGTGTGTGTGTTTGTCCTTGAGATAATTTAGGTTAAGTAGTGTCTAAGCTAAGGGACTGATGACCTTAGCAGTTAAGTCCCATCAGATTTCACACACATTTGAACATTTTTTTGAACAAGGACCCAGGAAGAACTGAGGAGGGTAGTACACTGATACCTGTAACCAACAGTTTCAAGGTCCTGTTAACCACTAAAAACGAAATTCAACAAGTGATAATCACTTCAGTTGTAGGAGAACCTACTGCGCCACGTCTCAAAGGCAAGAAGGAAGATTAGAAGACGAGAGTGTAATGACCCTTCGACAGCGCGGTCGTTAGAGACGGAGCACAGATGCCGATTACGAACAGGATGGGGAAGGAAGTCGGCCGTGCACTTTTTCAAAGGAAGCATCCCTGAATTTTTTGGAGCGGTTTAGAGAAATCACGGAAAACGTAAACCAAGATAGCTGAACGGAAATTTGAATCGTCATCCTCCAGAATCCGAACCCAGAGTGCTAATCACTACACCACTTTGCTCGGTATGTGAAGAGGAAGTAAACGCCAAAAGGGTCTTATGCGTCTATTAAATTCAAACCTATGACGATTAACGTAGGGTAATGAAAGCAAGCGGTGGGAAGAGACTCCAGGTGCACTCAGTTTGTATGCGTGGAGGCCTATGAGATGCTGAAAGGGCTTTTCCGACAGCCATACAGGCAGAAGGGTGCATCAACAACAGAGCGTGGCGAGCGTTGGAACAAAAGATGCCTGTTGTCTGGGCTATGAGGTCAGACTTGGATCATCACAACGATTGGCAGAGAAGGTTGTCTATGTCAACCTTTCAATGACGTTTATAATTTTCAACAGTTATCCCAGAACTGATGGTGGTCTCCTTAATTCCGAGTGGAGGACTTGAATCAGACATTTCGAAGATTCTGTGACAACTAGGCTGCGACTTGTCAGAGCAGGGTTGGATCTGCAGGGTCTCCATAAATCGGTTAGGTGTGCACTATACATTAGGCGCTGCAACCCTGCTGACTGCGCGTGTGAGGTGCAAGTAAATGTTTTTCAGATCAGGTAACTGTTCCTTTCAGTCCGCATAATGACAGCGGTAGGAGACCCAGAAGTGTCAGTTCTAGATGCAATGGAACGCCTACTGGGGAGGGTATTAATATTCTGACAACGGCGAAGGAAGCAGGTCGCCCTACGTTGGAATGCTTGTAGAAATGACATTGGACGATTTTCTTTCTGAGTCTCAAGTCTTATGACTGGTTTGATGCAGCCAGCCACGAATTACACTTCTGTGCCAACCTCTCATCTCAGAGTAGCACTTGCATCCAACGTCGTCAGTTATGTGTTGAATGTATCCCAATCTCTGTCTTCCTCTACAGACTTTACCCTCTACAGCTCCTTCTAGTAACATGGAAGTTATTCCCTGATGTCTCAACATGTGTACATTCTTCTTGTCAATGTTTTCTAAGGAGAATCTGCTCATGCCTTACCTGATCAGTCCACCTAATTTTCAATATTTTTATGTATCTCAAATGCTTCAATTCTCATATATTCCGGTTTTCTCACAGTAGACCGATATTGCCACTGTGCCAGTCAAGCTGTAGATTATCGTATGGGCAATACAGAGGATTCAGGTGTAAGAGGATAACCCCTGGTACCAGGTACTCCTAACTGCCTCAGCTGTATCACGATTCCCTTGTCGAGGTAATTTGGTTCTAAAATCTCAAAGTCATTTGTACCAAATATCTCAAGATGATTTGTAATTAGAATGCCCAGTTTTCATATATAACCTGACACCGGAAGTGACATAATCAAGTTCAAGGTCATTTGTATCAGAATGAACGCATCTATCCCACTAATGTAGACTGCCAAGCTAAACGAACAATCATCATCTCCAAATTGTTCCTCTGCTGTACATGATACACAATGCTGTAAAATGTGTACATTTAGCATTCTCATAGGAGCAATAATGGGACCACATCATAGTCAAAAACTCGCCCCAATACCGTAAAACCAAGTCCTCCTTTTGCACTTCATACTCGTATGAAGGCAGGTAACGTTCTCCAGGCGATCGCCAAAATCAAACCCTTGTCACACCTTGACTATGGCAGTTATAACATGGTCGAAACGTTACTTTTACAGTTAATGAATGAACTATTTTATTCAATGACGAGGTGCAACACCCATAAACTGGCTGCAGAAGCCTACATAGTTAGGCCTTCCATCGGATTGCTACAGGGTATAACATCGTTCATCACTCCAAACACTCATTTCCTGTCATCCATTGTCCCGTAATATCGCTCTTTATATATCAAGCGTCGCTTAGCACCGACCACAGATATGTGTGATGTAAGAGAAACTGCTGGACCAATGTAACCTATTCGTTTTAACTGCGCACGTAGAGACATTGTTCTAGCTGGACTGCTTGTAGCGCTTTAGAACTCACCAGCGATTCCTTCCACTGATTGAAGGTGAATTTTTACAACCACCATTCACAGGGCTCTACGGCCCCTGTACGTCTTCACGTGTGGACTCGTATTGATTTAACTATGGTAGTTCCTTCGGTTTCCACTTTACTGGCACGTGAAAAACAGTAGACTACGGCAGCTTTAGAAGGGGTGAAACGTCCCTGAAGGATCTGTTAGTCAAGTGACTTCCAGTGATTAATCCAAGTTTAGAGTCAATGAGCCTTCCTGAACGACCAGTTTTGCCGTTACTGCTACTTTACCAACAACACAGTATGCCCCCTTCCCTTTATAATGGCTGGCCCGCCTCTCGAGATATATAATGATGAGCTCCGCCTTAGATAAGGTTTCTGGATACTTTTAATCAGATAGTGTACTGGCAGAGAAATATGAGGTGGTATCCAAAAGTTTCCAAAATATGTACGACCCGCGTTTACAACCGGTAACACGGACAAATGAAGCTAGGATCAGCGTAATACATTTTTCTTGTGTCAGTATGTCGAGCGGCTTCGATCTAAGTAGACGTGTGAATTGTTGGTGGACAGTTTCTCATTGCGGCTTTCGGTTGTGTTTGCGGTTTTGCAGTGACCGACCTGAGAGAACAACGTTGCTATTGCAAGTTCTGTTTTAAACTTGACGAAACAGTTGCAGAAACGCACAAATTGTCAGTGCAGGCATTCAGAAGTGACATTTGAAAAGTTAAAACGATTTGAACATATCCGTACATCCGTTGATGGTGATGAACGTTTGGGAAGAACATGTACAGGCATTACATTAGAAAATGTCGGTGCTGTTCGGGCATTACAATAGAAAATGTCATTGTTGTTCGGAATGCGAATGTGAAACATCATAGGCAGACAATCCACGATGCCTGTAAAATCGTGAGATTATAGTATGGCACACGTTACCGGATTTTGTCAGAAAAATTGAACATGAGAACGATTACTGCAAAGTTCCCTCCACGACCGCTGAGTCACGATGAGAAAAAGCATCGCACGAATGTCTGCAGGGAACTGAAATAAGTGCTTCGAAGCGGCTCAGATTTTCTGTCCAAGCACGTTACAGGTGACGAAAGTTGTGTTTATGGGCGCGATCCTAAAACTAAACAGCAATCGTCCCAGTGGTAGAGCTTATCTTCACCTCGGCGAAAGAAAGCCCATCATGTTCAGAGCAAAATAAAATCCTTATTGATCTGTTTCTTCGATACTGATGGTATTATCCCCAAGCAGGTCGTACGTCGTGGTCTGACCAATAGTGGAGAATGTTACCGCATTTTGCTAAACCGGATAAGTGAGGAAATGAGAAGGACACCTATAGAGAAGTGGCGCAGGAATGATTGGGTTTTTCACCACGACAACCAGAGGCCACACACAGATTTCATCGTGCAGCAGTTTTCGGCGTAAAACAACACAGCGGTTCTTCCTCATCCAACACATTAACCCCTTTTGGCTCCGTGCCATTTCTTTCCTATCCCAAGTTGAAAATGAAATTGAACGACTGATCATCTGACACGATAGAGAATATCCAAACGGAATCGCAAGTAGTGCTGAACGCACTGACTTTCAGGTTCGCGGTGATCGATATCTGAGCTCTCAAGGCACTACTTTGTAGGTGACCGTGGCGAATAAAAATCTTGTATGATGTGTTTTTATTTAGAGTCACATTTCGGGAACTTTTGGGTAGCACCTCGTAGAAAGCCTCATCTTTTTGAGCTGACGATTTAAACTTTATGACAATTCCTCGACATTTCGCTGATGTTGTGAGGGGCCTGTATCTCGTTGGCAACGGATAAGTCGATGAGCATTTGGTGATTCACGTATTCAGTTGCCCATACTCTTCGTGAGCTGTCATCCCTCCCCCGCGAGAGACTCTCTCTCTACAGACTGACCATTCTACACAGGTAACACTGTCTTCTATTTTGCCGTTAGAACCACCATGAAATATAGGGAGATTGATTACTTATCTGTCTCTGTGGAGTCATCGCTCCGCAAAAAAAGATACAGTTGAGCTAACAGAAGGTACACTACTCGCCATTAAAACTGCTACAGCAAGAAGAAATGCAGATGATAAACGCGTATTCATTGGACAAATATATTATACTAGAACTGACATGTGATTACATTTTCACGCAATTTGAATACATAGATCCTGAGAAATCAGTACCCAGAACAACCACCTCTGGCCGTAATATCGGCCTTGATACGCCTGGGCGTTGAGTCAAACAGAGCTTGGATGGCGTTTACAGGTGCAGCTCCCCATTCAGCTTCAACACGATACCACAGTTCATCAAGAGTAGTGACTGGCGTATTGTGACAAGCCAGTTGCTCGGCCACCACTGACCAGACGTTTTCAATTGGGGAGAGATGTGGAAAATGTGCTGGCCAGGGCAGCAGTCGAACATTTTCTGTAACCCAAAAGTCCCGTACAGGACCTGCAACATGCGGTCGTGCATTATCCTGCTGAAATGTAGGGTTTCGCAGGGATAGAATGAAGGGTAGAGCCACGGGTCGTAACACATCTGAAATGTAACTGTTCAAAGTGCCGTCAATGCGAACAAGAGGTGACCGAGACGTGTAACCAATGGCACACCATACCACGACGCCGGGTGATACGCCAGTACGGCGATGACGAATACACGCTTCCAATGTGCGTTCACCGTGATGTCGCCAAACGTGGATGCGATCATCATGATGCTGTAAACAGAACCTGGATTCATCCGAATAAATGACGTTTTGCCATTCGTGCACTCAGTTTCGTCGTTGAGTACACCATCGCAGGCGCTCCTGTCTGCGATGCAGCGCAAAGGGTAACCGCAGCGATGGTCTCCGAGCTGATAGTCCATACTGCTGCAAACGTCGTCGAATGGTTTGTGCAGATGGTTGTTGTCTTGTAAACGTCCCCATCTGTTGACTCGCGGATCGAAACGTGGCTGCACGATCCGTTACAGCCACGCGGATAAGATGATGCCTGTCATCTCGACTACTAGTGATACGAGGCCGTTGGGATCCAGCACGGCGTTCCGTATTACCCTCCCGAACTCACCGTTTCGATATTCTGGAGAGTCACTGGATCTCGACCAACGCGAGCAACAATGTCGCGATACGATAAACCGCAGTCGCGATAGGCTACAATCCGACCTTTATCTAAGTCGGAAACTTGATGGTACGCATTTCTCCTCCTTACACAAGGTATCACCACAACGTTTCACGAGGCAACGCCGTTCAACTGCTGTTTGTGTATGAGAAATCGGTTGGACACTTTCCTCATGTCAGCACGCTGTAGGTGTTACCACCGACGCCAACCTTGTGTGAATGCTCTAAAAAGCTAATCATTTGCATATCACAGCATCTTCTCCCTGTCGGTTAAATTTCGCGTCTGTAGCACGTCACCTTCGTGGTGTAGCAATTTTAATGACCAGTAGTGTATATAAGATGGTAACGATAATGTAGCGACAGAAAATTTTCGAAGTTGCTAACTGCAGTCCAAGCGTCCGCCGGAAAACGAGCAAGACGTGCGGAAGGCGGAAGCGGCAGCCCGCGAGCCGTCGCGGCGCCGTGCGTGCGGGCCGGGCCGCGATTCCCGCTGGAAGCGTTGACCCCGCGGCGCGCCGCGCGGCGGCCGGGATCAGCGCCGGGTCACGCCAACAATCCGCGGGGTCAGCCGCCGCTGGCGATCGCATCGCGCGCGCACAATGCTCGCCGCCGAGCCGCGGCTCACACGCAACCGGCGCCAGCCGCCAGCGCCACCGGCTGCGCGCGGCCCACCCCTGCGCCGCCGAGGCTCAGGCCTGGCGGTCACGCTGCCCGGTGACTCCAGCTTGATATACGGGGTATTCGGAAATGCCCTTTACAGACTTCTAGGACCTGTAGAGGGGAGTGAGTACACAATACTGTATTTTGGGTAGGAACCCAAATTCTACTGCAGCTTCATTTCTGATGTTTAACTCCTCCTTTTTTTGCTTGAGGAACTGAATTGCACGTGACAGTACAATTATTAGGTAACAGTTCGGAAGGAAACATAACGAAACTTCAGTTTATCACTTAAGGGTCTTTGTTTATATAAACACTTAAACATTACGTGTTTACGTTATTCCAAAACAAACAAGAACCCATAATACTGTAGGTACAGGACAGTACTGATGCACTACAACAGCGGCTCCATTTGGCGTCCACCAACGTTGGTACAGACATTGTACACACTCTCCATCCTCCCGGTGTCTCTTCAGTTTCTAGTGTAGCGCCCAGAACTCGTGCCTGGAATCTTTCTGTATCTATACAAGAGTCTCGTAAATTAAACCTTGCATACGACCCTCCAAGAGGTAGTCCACAAGAGTTAAATCTGGGCATCGCAATGGCCACGCAGTTGGACAACCTCCGTCTGTCCATATTTTACGATATCATTTGCTGAAATTTCTCCGAACTGCACGTGAAAAGGGAGGTGGTGCTAAAAACACATTTCCTGATGGTCATTCAGCGGAACAGCTTCCGAGAACGGGTTCAATACGTTTTGTAGGAAGACCAAGTAAGCAGGACCAGTTAGCCTGAATGGAATGAGAGATGGCCCATTCATATGACCGTCCAGAATACCTGTCCACACGTTAATACCGGAACTGAAATCTCTGAACACACGTGGCACGACGGTCTTCATCTGCCCAGACATGGCTGTTTCGCACATTCAAAACACAGTCCCTGTTGAGTTTCAAAATGATGGAGCACAGCAATCAGTCGCCCTTTTCCTTCAGGCTTTATCAAAGCAAATCTAGATTTCTGCTAGTGTCTAGTCATTATCAGCTTACCATTTCATAGTTTCAGTATATGTCTTAATACGTCAGTTCCCCTGTTGTTCGGGCTTCTGTCACAGGTCATTCAAGACGTGAGTAGTCTTGAATGTACAGTGACAAAAGCCCGAAAACAGAAGACTGACGCACAAGACATGTATTGAAACTATGAAATAGTGCACTGATAATGGCTAGGCAGTAGCCGAAATCCAGATTTGCTGATTTCTGTGCTCCATAGTTTTGAAAGTCACATCACAGTCGTTGAGTGCATCCCACATTCTTAATTCGATGTGGGAACGGGAATGTCCCGATACACTGGTGCAGGAGCCTCGTGCATTAGGCCATGCGTTGTGGAAAATCGGCTGAATCCATAGCGCATACCCTTTGTAAGTGGTACGGATGTAATTGTTGCTCAAGCAGATCGACCCGGCCGATACTGTAACTAAAACCCACTGCACGCGCAAACTGTTCGAGTACTCCTTGACAGGTTCTCTTCAACGCGATGTAATACAACTTCTTCAAAATCATGCGCTATTGTGGAGCGCGACAGTCCTGCCCCCTCGTAGCGAAGGTACTTGTCTCTCGGTGCCGCTGCATAAATCAGGCAAAAAGTTTGTGCGTGATGCAGCAGACTACCAGCTCTTCCGTTACCTCGAGGAGCATACCTGTCAGTTTTGAAAACATGTACCGATCCATGTTTATTGAATTTGAGACGCACAGGCATTGAATAGGTTTCGCAGAAAGGCAGACGTTAAGTGACATCAGGACACCATCTGACGTAGGGTCCGCTGCTCGTGGTCTCGCGGTCGCGTTTTCGCTTCCCGAGCACGGGATCCCTCGTTCGATTACCGGCGGGGTCAGGGATTTTCACCTGCCTAGAGATGACTAGGTGTTTGTGTTGTCCTCATCATTTCATCATCATTCATGAAAGTGGCGAGATTGAGCTGAGCAATGGTTGGGAATTTGTACGGGCGCTGATAACCGCCCAGTTGAGCGCCCCACAGAACCACACATCATCATCATCATCACCATTTGACGTAGTACACGTTATCCTGTATACCCTATTGCTTACCAGGACAAACAATTCTGAGACTTGTCTCTTTCCCCCAGGAGTCAGTAATGCGTTACAAATCTGAACTAGACATGTATTTCTGTTAAAAAATTATATTCATTATCCTCTATAAGTCTTTTAAGTTTGTAACGGGAATTTCAGAACATTTTGTATATCCTTTATACTATTCCTTCTCACAAAAGCTTCCTGTTATTAGATTTCGCATGTCGACGATTCTGTGCACGTACCAGGTACCACAAGAAGATATACGAGTTGCTCAAAGCCGAATCATTTTATAGAAATCCCTTCGGTTGCCATGGCGAAGAAAATGCAACACCATGGAGGACTGTTTTCATTGCCACCATGGTATCATGGGTACATACTGAGGAGCTGTGCTGTTAGTGATTCATCTGTCACGGTCATCAACGGTCAAGTGTTACTCAGGAGACTTGTCAGTGCGCCCTCTGGTTTCAGTTTGCAAGCAGTAATTGTGCTGAGTTTAGAGGTGAACAGTGTTTGCAGCATTCACCCTAGGGTGCAGCACACGAATACGTACTCGGGTTGAATGGGATCGCATTTTGGGCCTGCGGAAAGCTGGACGGGCATATCGAGCGGTTACTGCGTGTGCAGGTCACGTTGTATTGATGGTGTCTCATTGCTTTCAGCAGTAGCCTGTGTATTATCCCCACACGCGTGGACCAAATTCTGGTCGTCCCCGTAGTACAGAAGCACGTCAAGATCTATGCAAGCAGCGGTGGCCGACCAAAGATTATCCGGGGAAGAAATTGGAGAATACGCTGTACCTGCTGTGTCACCGAAGACAATATTCTATTCTATCTGGCCACGCTACCACTGACACCGTCAAGCATAGCTGCTCTGACGTCGTGACAGAGTCGACTGGAGAGTGGAATGGCGCTCTGTTGTCTTCAGTCATGAGAATGGGTTCGATCGGTATGTGAATTATGGACATACACGTGTACGACGTGGATCTGGAAGGGATGTATTATGGAATATATTCGATCTCGACATACAGGACCCAACGCAGGCTTCATGGTGTGAGATGGGCCATCAGTTACACCTAGCGCTCACATCTGGTGTTCATGACGGACAAGTTTCCAGTGCCCGCTACAATGCACTGGCTGTTACCCCGTGCTATATCCATTCTCCGACAGGAAGGTGACGTGCTTTTTCAGCAGGAGAGTGCAGCTCCTCATATGGCTGCTGCGGCGTATCGTACTAATCGTGGTGTACAACACCTGCCCTGGCCAGCAGGACCGCCAGATCTCTCGCCAATTGGACAGGTATTGGACAAGGTGAAGCTGGAATTTCTCCCTCTCTAGGGCTTGCAAGAACCATTGGCGAATCGCAACAAGGGTTGCAAGATGCTTGGGACACTCTATCGCAGGATGCCATCTTTTGCATTTGAGTGTATGCGCCTTCGTCGTTGTCAGACGTTGCTGCACGCCGTATTGATGCGACTGTTTAGGCATCGTTCACTGTGACTAGTGTGTTTCATTTGATTTGAATTTGTTTTGATATGTTCCTACAATGGTGGACTATCTGCCACATCAGAGTGTATACCGGAAAGACGAGACGCTTAGCCCGCCAACCATGTATACTGTCGTATCAAAAGCATCAGGACACGCCTATGTAATGCGGAATAGACCACTGGATTTCACGAGAAGAGGACACGCCACTGTAAAAGAAGACGGGAAGTATTGTATTGTTATTAGGGAAGCAGTAACAGGAGATTGAGTCGGTCAGGAAAGCTCAGTGTCTTCGGATAGTCATTGGGTGTAACAGACGCACCAGGCAGCTTTCAAACGTGCTAAAGCTGCCGAAGTCGAGTGTTGTTGACGCGATGCTGAAATGGAAACGAAAAGGAGGAACAGCAACTAAACCAAGTAGGCCCCATGCATTGACGGACAACTACCGTCGATAATTGAGGAAGGTGCTTGTAAAAAACCGCATGAACTCGGCGGAAAGAGTAACTTGTGAACTCGAAAGAGTTTATAGCTTTCCAACTAGCCAGCTAGGAAGTGTAAAGAGCGATGACTGCAAACGAGTGATCTGGAGTGATGAATTATGGTGTCCTCTGCGGGAATCCGATGGAAGGGTTTGGCATGACCGAATGTCTGGAGAGCCTTACCTGCCATCACGTGTGGCGTCAACAGTGAATTACGGAGGAGACGTTGTTACGGTAAGGCGGCGTTTTTGCAGTTAGGGTGCGATCCCCTCACTGCACTTCAGAAAACGCAAAATAAGGAAAGATATGTACATTTTTACAACATCGTGATTTGCGTACTGAAGAGGAACAGTTCGGAGACTATGATTGTATCAGCGTGAGAATGCCCCTGTCATAAAGCAGCATCTGAGAGACAATCGTTTGTAATTTTCCTGATATGGACCGATCTGCCCAGAGTCCCGACCTGAAACCATTGGAAAACATTTGGGATAAGCTAGAATGTTGACTTCACTTCAGACTGCAGCGTCCAGCATCACTACTTTCTCTGGTTTCGTGTCTTGACGAGGAACGGGCCACCTTCCTTCACATCCATTCAGACATCTACTTGAAAATATCACCCAGCAGGGTTCAAGCCCTCGTAATGACGAAGGTTGCCGATATCACATACAGGTATACAGATACGTTTGATAGGTAGTGTACAGTAGCTGCCTGGTGACAAAGCAGCAAACAACTGTGCAGTGTGGAGACACCACAAGGAATTGACTCAGCCTCCATTGTGTGACCTAACAGGTATCGGGCAGATCGTGGACCCAAAGTCACACTGTCATGCAGGAGTGAAAGCAGATGTCTGCATATACAAAGGCAGAATGACAAATTGACAAGTCCATAACACCCAGGATATTAATACTGTACATAACGGATGAGATACAACTTGCCAAGCGAGCTGACTCCAACCTACAATCAACCGCGCCACCAGGATCCCGACCGTCGCCCAGTGAATGACTTGCAATATAGCGCTACCATCAAAGTCCGGCTGCCACTTCCGTTTGTCTCTTAGAAACCACGCTTAAAACACTGGTAACGACTCTGAAATTTTTGTTTATTGATAATGGGCATGCTACTATCTTATTTAATAAATAACAGTGGTTTGTAAAATATTTATATCCGAGATCAATAACGCATATCTTTGTCAAGATAAATATCTGTGACAACATAATTGCATTCTTGCGGCTGCTGCTCCTGCTCCATTTGTTTTATAAGAAAATTCAAATAAGTACGAGTAAAGTTATGAGAGCGTGCTCAAAAATTAGACTTCTGAAGTTTGTATGTGAAAACTCTTAAAGCTTATTAAATAAGATACACGTTATCAACATTCTACATTGTTATTCTTCATGTTCACATATTTGCAGCACTCTGTGGCTACAGGGCTCTGGATTGCAGCGTGTAACATGGCAGTGTGTAATGTAATTACGTTGGTGCGTGAGAAACAGTGTGCTGTAGTCGAATTCCGAATTCGAAAAGTCCGTCCACACAAGGACAACCTTCTCCTTCAGCATGTCAATGCCAGACCACACACGAGCGTTGCGACATCGCCAACAATCTGACTCCTTGGGTTCACTGTCATCGATCATCCTCCACACAGGCCCGACTTGGCTCCATCTGATTTGCGTATTCTCGAAACTCAAAGAAAACCTCCGAGGATTTCACTCTGATGGTGACGAAGCGGCGCAAGCAGAGAATAGTTTGTGGCTCCGTCAACAAAGTCAAACATTTTACAATGACGGTATCAACTAATTGTTCTCTCGTTGGGAGAAATGTGTTCATCGCCAGAGTGACTACGTTGAGAAATATATACGTGGACGTGAAGAATTGTAGAACGTAAATACCTTTTTTCAGCACGCTATCGTGTCATAATTATTTTGGATGGGGTTCATGCTAGTTATAATTGAGGCAAAAAAGTGAATGACTTATTAATTTAATCCCAAACTTATGTGCAACAATTTCGACTGCATGTCATGTGTACGACTTCCTCTCCATGTTGAAAGTACTTACCTACTCGGTAACATATACAAACGAAAGTCACTTGTGTGACTTGTAATGGTTAACAGATAACGAACATTAAGCACTTTCGAAGTTTGGATGGAGTGTGTTCTACTGCTAAGGTTGTGTGAAAGCTATTAGTATTTTCCTTCATACGATTTATTTTGTTGAATAGGCAAGACAAAATTTTACGGGAATGCGTAATCAACAACTGCTGAAATTCAGTTATCAGATTGAGTTCATGATCACATGAGCTCTTGGCGTCAGCAAATATCTGAATAATACCAATAGACCTCCTAATGTAACAAAGCTGCTGAAGTAATTACCAGGCTAAATAAAGGGCGTAGCTGCTCGTATCTGCAGGCAGGATAGATTGTTATGGAACGGAACCCACATGCCATGAAGTGATATGAATATGAAAAGAAATGAAAATAAATTGAAATCAAATAACTTAGAAGCAAGCTCACTACCGCCCGACCACGAATCTCTAAAGCTCTATTTGCCGCTGTCAAGGTATTTGAGCTAGATGCGTGCATATTATTCTTATGAAACAACACTTGAAGCTAACCGCATGCTGCGTTCTGACATCGAACACGCACAGTAACTCGTAACCTAGTGCCTGGGGGCCGTTCTATTGACCTCTTTTTGCTCCACAGGCAGATGACCTCAGAGGTCATCTCACACTAACACAGTATGTGACAACCTCCACATCTACTTTGAGCACTACAAAGACGTCTTCCATACTGTGATGGTCGATCTCATGAGGCAGAGGGGTGATAAATATACTCGTATATTTGTATTGTATTGTATTAAACCGGGGACCTAGAAACGACGGAGAGGCTTCGTCCCGCCGTAGCCCTCAGTGGTTCACAACCCCACAACAGGCCACAGCAATTCACCCACCCCACCGCCGCCCCGCACCGAACCCAGGGTTATTGTGCGTTTCGGCCCCCAGTGGACCCCTTCGGGAACGTCTCATATCAGACGAGTGTAACCACAAATGTTTGCGTGGTAGAGTAATTATGGTGTATACGTATGAGGAAACAGTGTTTGCACAGCAATCACCGACACAGTGTAACTGAGACGGAATATGGGTAACCAGCCCGCAATCGCCGAGGTAGATGGAAAACCGCCTTAAAAGCCATCCACAGGATGGCCGGCATACCAGACCTCGACACTAATCTGCCGGGCGGATTCGTGCCGTGGACCGGCATGCCTTCCCGTTCGGGAAGCAGCGCGTTAGACTGCGTGGCTAGCTAGGCAGGCTACTCGTGTATTTACATGCAGAGTAAGGAGCAAACAATGTTCGGCCGCGCAGTAAACATGTTGATGAGATGTTGCGGAGTGAACAGCCACCTTGGAAACTCATAGGTAATTGGGCACTGTAGAAACAGATAAGATCAGTGTTGTAAGAAGTGTCAGACTATTATTGCCCAAGCTTTCGAGTACTCATACTCGGAAATAAAAGTAATTTTGGCGGATTTAGGTGAAGGTAATCTCTGACTCGCTGGTACAT
Source organism: Schistocerca americana (assembly GCF_021461395.2). Lineage (NCBI taxonomy): Eukaryota > Metazoa > Arthropoda > Insecta > Orthoptera > Acrididae > Schistocerca > Schistocerca americana. Next base: position 501,027,135 of record NC_060121.1, read on the forward strand.
CTGTTCCCCAATCAAATGATATGGTTGCAGGAGGCATTAAACAACCAGGAATGATTACAGTTTTCTTAGTAGTGGACGTAACAAGATCTACTGTGAGATAATATCACATGCTTTCTCTGAAATCTGCTTAGAATAAATAGTTTGTAACCCACTCACGTTGGAAACAGATCTAATGACCCCTTTTAGGAGATCCACACTGAGACATATATCACCGGCCACGAGCCAGTTTTAGCAACAGTGATTTGCAAAATTCAAGGGGTGACTAAAGTAAATAGAAAGATTTACACATTCAGTAAATTAGAGGAATAGGCAGTAGTGTTATTTCTGATGAAGGACCTCAACACGTTCAGCTCTGGTCATGAGTGTGTGGAGAAACTGTGGTTCATTTTTAGAAGAATAGTTGACAAAGATTGCATAGATATTTACCTAGGAAAATATTTTATGATGGGAAAGACCTACATAGTACAGACCTTCGTAGTATATGGTCTCCGGATTAAGGATTTGTAGGTGTGGAGGATGGTAGAGTGGTTCAACCCCTATATCCGGCCAGAAAGGAATTTGAGAAGTCAGAGGCGGCTGTGGGCTTTGGATTGGATAGAGCGGAGATGAGGGATGCAGGTGAGGTGTCCAGAAAGCCGAAATACATGTTGTTAAGTTGAAGATCCACTTAATGCATAGGCCGGAAGATTTGCTTAAAATAAGAAGACTAGGACATCTGGGCAAAGCTGCCGGCCTTAAAGGAGACGTCTAACATTACAAGTAAAGCACTCTTTTGTAACATCCCAGAATACGTAAGAATTAAATTACCTGAACGCTTGCTCTCACAGGGAACCTTCATCTGACAACAACCAGAAGGTGTCAAAAGAGTCTTACCCTTACTTGTGGTAACAACCACTAGATGGAGCTGCATTCTGTATACTCTGTGGCAGCCTTGGCCTTGAATTAGTAGTGATACAAGGAACAGATTATCCATGGGTGTTGTTCATTTGCAAGCACGTCTGTGCGAATGTAACGAAAATTCTGCACTACTTCGAAGAAAACGCGCGTTCTCTGATGAAATGTTTATTGTTTCCCTGAAAGTTACTGATGCTGTCAGTGTTTCATCCTGAGTCCCTCACGAAGATTTGCAGATTCTATTACCAAATTTACTCGCAAAAATAACTGGAACATTATCCTCAAATTGTCAGCCAGTTTGGGTGAACAGGACATTCAGTTTTGTTTCTAGTTCTTTCTTTCTCATACCGTTTTTGTCATACGAAATTTGCGTTTTAAGGTGAGAAACTCGACATGTGCCACTACGTGGCTTTGCAAAAACAATATCGAAAAACTGATAAAATATTTTATAATACGTGCCAAGGCTAAGACGTCCCTTGCTATTCTCTTTGCAGTTGTCTTGATAAAGACTATACGTTGTGCTAATGTTTGGATCTGCACACAGATACGTCATGTTGGGATTCGTTTTCCTGGAGTAGTGACTTGACTTCGTAGGAAAACATGAGCCCATGCAAATTCCTGGTTCTCCTTGCTGCATTTATTTGGGTGATTGTTACGTCCACCCGGTTATCCACCTTAAATAAAATATTTAACTTTTAATGTCATGTTACACATAAATCTATCACTGTGAATGAACATCTGGTGTTTTGCTGTCAAATGAAACGCAGAAGCTAACTTAAGGAGTTCCAGATCACGCGGAATAGGCGTGCACTGCTTATACCGAAGGTTGCTATACAATCTTTCTTACAAATCTGAACATCTACTTCATCTACAGTAACCTTATAGAAGTTGGTGGTCTGCCGCCGAATCCTCGCTGGATCAGCAATATACGAGTACCACCGCTTGACAGGATTCAGATTCCTACAAAGAAATATATAAGAATTTTGAAGATCATTGCTACTTAGATTTCGGAAATCAGGAAATAACTTCTCCCGTGCAACTGCAGGTGCAATTTCGAAACATTTTCTCTCCTAGACTCAATCCGAACCTTGTGATTTTGCCTTTTTCACTACGCCCTTATAATTAATGTACCTTTGCCACTGTTTCGCTTCTTGTTCTCATCTTCTTTGCGCTAATTCTGTGGATTTTGTTTCCTCTTTCGATAATTTCCATTGACTTTTCACACTATCGTCAACGTTTTCCATTTCTGTATCCACCCCATGTCCACTATTTGTATTCTGTACTGAATGTCCCAACTTAACACTTCGAACAATCTAAACCTAAACTAGGTTCATAAACTGATGAATATTACATATTACTCAAGAATTATATTTCGTGATTACACATTTACTAAATTCACTCTATCTCAGCCCCCAAATCTTTTCAAATTATAGTTAATTTTCTGTTGTCTATTTATCATATGGCACAGTATCGGCTATTCTGCTACCCAGCTATTCAGCTTCTTTTCGTTGGAGGGAAGCCGGAGAGGAAGCCGAAGTGTAGCGGAAGGTTAGCCCGTTTTTGACATTACAGAAATCACATCCACAGAAAAGCAAGGAATTCTCTGCGTTGTATCACATCGTAATGTGATATTTAGGGGTGAGACCAATGTCAGTTTTGATAGTTCCTGTACCCAGCAACAGATGGCAGCACTTACCTCTAAGTTTTTATATTTGAGGGTTAGCCCGTTTTTCAGCGCCTGCCTTCAGTTTCATTTACAAAACAAATATGGATTTTCTGGAATACAGTTGGTTTCCGGTAGTTAAATACATACTATGAAATTCGCGCAATCCATTCCACTTTCCCCACATTCTGGAAAAACTCCTCCAAATTCTCAGTACTGTACAGGAAATTTGTACCTAAGAAATGAAATGATCGTATGGCAAGGATGGTCGGCAGTTCCGAGCAGGGGAGTTTTCAACTTTTTTCAGTTGATGTCACGTTGGGCCATTTACGACTCGAAGAAATGATGACGAGGACAATACGACACCCAGTGTTCGAGCGCAGAAAATCACCTACCCGGCCGGGAATCGAACCTAGGTCCGCTACGTGGCAGAGAAGCACTGATCTCTCAGCTAAGGACTATTTGTGCATAGATAGGCAGAATCATAACAATATGGAATTTTGATGTATTGAAAGAATTATACTCAGATCATTTACTTCGTTAGTGAATGAAAATGAGTATAGTGTTTCTATTACTGATGAGTCGAATTTTGGATATGGTATGTGAAATTTTTGTGGTATGTTGCTATGGAACCAAACTGCTCAGGTAATCGATCCATAGGCTTACACACTATTTGCTCTAACTTAAACTAATTTACGCCAAGGACAACACACACAAACCCATGCCCGAGGGAGGACTTGAATCTTCGACGGGGGGAGAGTACACAAGGTATGATAGGGCAGTGCATTGATGGAGCTGTCATTTGTACTCAGGGGGCTCATATGAAAAGATTTTCGACATGGTTATGGCCACACGACGAGAGTTAACAGGTTTTGAATGCAGGATAGTTGTTGGAGGTAGACGTACGGGACATTCCATTTCGAAATTCGTTAGGGAATTCGATATTCGAAATCCACAGCGTCAAGTGTTTGCTGAGAATACAAAATTTCCAGCATTACCTCTCACCATGGACAGTTCAGTATCAGACGGCCTTCACTTAACGATCGAGAGCAGTGGCGTTTGACTAGAGTTATCAGTGCTAACAGACAAGCAATACTGCGTGAAACAACCGCAGATATCAATATGGGACCACGTACGACGAACGCATCCGTTAGGACAGTGCGGCGGAATTTGGCGTCAATCGGCTATGGCGGCATGCGAGCGACGCGTGTGCCTTTGCTAACAGCACGAGATCGCCAGCAGCGCCTCTCCTGGGCTCGCGACTACAGCGGGTGGACCGTAGACGTCAGGAAAACCGTGGTCTGGTCAGATGAGTCCGGATTTTGGTTGGTAAGAGCCAATGGTAGAGTATGAATGTGGCGCTGACACTATGAAGCCATGGACCAAGCTGTCAACAAGACACTGTGCAAAGATGGTGTTGACTCCATAATGGTATAGGCTGCATTTCCATGAAACAGACTGTGTCCTCTGGTTCAACTGAACCGATAAATGATTGGAAATGGTTATGTTCGGATACCTGGAGACCATTTGGAGCGATTCATGGACGTCATGTTCCCAAACAATAATGGACAACACTCTATGTTAAATGGGCCAGAGCTGATCGCGATTGGTTTGAAAAACATTAAGGGCAGTTCGAGCGAATGATTTGGAACCCAGATCGCCCGACATGAATCCCATCGAACATTTATGGGACATAATAAAAAGATCAGTTCGTGCACAAAATCCTGCACCGGCTACACTTTAGCGATTATGGATGGCTATAGAGCCAGCATGGCTGACTATTTCTGTAGAGGACTTAACAACGATTTGTTGAATCCATACCACGTGGAGTTTCTGCACTACGTCAGGCAAAAGGAGGTCCGACACGATATTAGGAAGTATCTCATTACTTTTGTCACTTCAGAGCATAAATGTTGGCAAACACTTTATTCAAGGTATTACGCCTTTACGATAATTCTTTAAAAGACGTTATTTGTGATGTCTGGACGATTAAAAGTTCCGTGATTTGATCCACAGTTGATTATAGAACGCTTTATAGAAGTTATTTAGACTTTTGGATGTGGTAATCACACAGGGTTTCGAATTGCATAGTAAACAGTACGTTCCCAGATGAGCGGATCCTTATTTCAAAGACATGGGAAATAGAACAATGCCTAGTATCAACTGTACTGTTCAAATCTTCGGATTGATTACAGCCATACATACATTGTTTAGATTCCTGAGGAGTCAGAGGCAGCTACAAAGTACGAGAGCAAACTTGACCAGCCCAACTGACACAAGGTCGAGATATTTCCCTCGACATCCAGCCTAAAACACGTAATCTCGCTCCGTTCACTGAGGAGCTGATCATTGAGATAGCAACATAGCGCACCACAAGTACTACGCTATTTTGCGACAGATCGTGACAAAGATCTTCTGTCAGAAGAGTCATTAGAGTAAGGCTGCTATCACCAAGACAATGTCCGTGGTTAAGGAAGTTAGGTTGATAAGAAATTTCTGTTGGCTGTTGCAGACTGATACAACGGCAGCTGGCTCAAAGTGAACTACCATAGTTTATCACACTAACACCACTTTGTACTATGGGATTACAATTAGACCTACATCGAAGTCTCTTATAGGTCGTAACAACGATGTTAATGATGAAGTATTTTCTCATATGTACTTTTTCGGCTTATACACAGTCTCTGTAGTTTCCTTTCTCTATTAAAAGGTGTCTACCACTTGTGTAGGTCATCGATCATCTTCCAATCACTCCAAATAGCTTTCTGTTTTGTTGTTAAGTGCTGTATTTCATCTTTTGCAGTGTAAGTATCTTTCCTTACGTATTCGATTCATTCACTACCCATCTAACAGGATGTAACCATACACTTTTCTCGAGACCTTCATTTAGGCTGCATATATATTTGCTTTTCCTGTTTAATATTAGGTCCTTTTTCTAAAACCTGTACAATATTGTAGCCACGATCATTGACTGCTGAATTGTTACAGGGTGTCCTTCCTGGTCTTAGTCTTTAGAGTCGTTGTATTTCACCACATATGTAATGTGCTGTCATAGATCGATACCACCCCCACCGGCATCTCACAGTTGGCAACGGAAACACGTGTTTCCGACAGACGCCGATAACGGACGTACGGAGTCCCGGAGGATCCAATGATGCGCGCCTGCTTAGCCAAGCATTCGGCGGCTGCTACGCGGCCCAGTCACAGTCGCTGTCTTCGACGTTCTTTGGTCGTAATCAGCATTCGACAGTTCACTCGTGCATCACACTGCTTCTTGTAATAGCTGGACTTCATTGCCTTTTTTTTTTTGTTAAGTTTCTTCGCAACACTTGGAGAAAGCTACAGGTTATGTAAAACAACTATTTACGCTATTTACGTGTTGACTAATCATTTCTACTCCTGTCCAGCATCCCTGCCATGACAGCTACTGCACCACTCTGTAACCCACACCTTCTTACCGTTGTGTACACAACTTATAGTGAAATCAATACATTTTATCTTTCATCTTATACCTTTTGCCACAGCTAGTGAATGCCGTCTTCTATGAAATTATCACTTGTAACGATTATCTTGGCTTTATCTAGTGCAGCAGATTGCTCTTCTCCTACCTGCTTATCATGTAGTCATACTTGGGAAAAGAACTGTATAGAAAACCAACTTTACTGATTTTATTTCTTATTATTTTCATTTCAGCATCCTATTCTACCCTTTATACATAACCTAATCGCAGTTAGCTGTATGAATGTATGATTAAATCGGGAATGCATGTGTAACTTTCATAGATGGCTTGTGGCGTGACCAGACGGGATACAACAGCTTGTCTCAGTCATTTTAAAAGTTCGCCTCACGATTGGTCAATCAGGCAACGGGCGAATTGTGTAATTTTCCACCGAACTCTTATTTCAATTTTGATCAGTAAACTAGTTGGAGGCTTGAAGAACGACCGCTGGCAGTTTTAATAATTTTATTACTATTTTTATTTATTTATTTATTTATTGCATCCAGCCGACTAGACAAAGCACTGGGCGTTGAGGGATCACTTTTCTTGACGATTTGCCTTCCAGCACCTACACTTAGGGATGCTACAGCAGACCAAAGCATCTGGGAAGCAGTAAATAGTTTTTCGTGGCCAGTCGTGGTTCAAAATGGCTCTGAGCACTATGGGACTCAACTGCTGGGGTCATTAGTCCCCTAGAACTTAGAACTAGTTAAACCTAACTAACCTAAGGACATCACAAACATCCATGCCCGAGGCAGGATTCGAACCTGCGACCGTAGCGGTCTTGCGGTTCCAGACTGCAGCACCTTTAACCGTACGGCCACTTCGGCTGGCGGCCAGTCGTGGTCTAATGGAGTGGTGAGCAAAACGTGTTGCTTCCAAATCCACTTGGTATAAAATATTTTGGCTGGGATTCTCGTTAGTCGTTTAGTCGTTAGTCTGTGCAGTAATTAAACTCAGGCCGGCCGAAGTGGCCGTGCGGTTAAAGGCGCTGCAGTCTGGAACCGCAAGACCGCTACGGTCGCAGGTTCGAATCCTGCCTCGGGCATGGATGTTTGTGACGTCCTTAGGTTAGTTAGGTTTAACTAGTTCTAAGTTCTAGGGGACTAATGACCGCAGCAGTTGAGTCCCATAGTGCTCAGAGCCATTTGAACCATTTTTGAATTAAACTCAGTTATCAAGGGAATTATGTAACTAAACTCTGAATGTGTAAATGTAATCGATTTCCAATTGAGTTTTTGGAAAGGCGAATTGGTTTCACTATCCACCCACGTTGCGATCATAGCATTGTGTTCTTGAGTATAATGAAAGGTTCCAAGTCAGCTCTGACGGCAACCGCTCGAAATTCGTAGGAATTGTTGTGATTTTTTTGACGTAGTGAACTTATCTTCTACTGACTTCATTTCACACCTGTAGCGGCTGTTTGAGTTTTAATGTGTTCACAAGAGCATCCGCGTTCTGTCCTGATGACACGTTCCGTTTGCTGCGCCGGCCGGAGTGGCCGTGCGGTTCTAGGCGCTACAGTCTGGAGCCGAGCGACCGCTACGGTCGCAGGTTCGAGTCCTGCCTCGGGCATGGATGTGTGTGATGTCCTCAGGTTAGTTAGGTTTAATTGGTTCTAAGTTCTAGGCGACTGATGACTTCAGAAGTTAAGTCGCATAGTGCTCAGAGCCATTTGAACCATTTGAACGTTTGCTGCGAGAAGACAACGAATGACAAAAGTCATGGGATACCTATCAATATCCTTTTGCCCGGCGTTGTGGCATGGCCTCATAAAGTCGTTGGAAGTCTCCTTCAGAAATATTGAACCATGCTGCCTCTATAGCCGTCGCAAATTGCGGAAGTGTTATCGTTGCAGGATTTTGTGCAAGTACTAGTTTCTCGATTATATCCCATAAATTTTCGATGGGATTCATGTCCGGCGATCGTGACGGCACAGATCTTTCGCTCGAACTGTCCACAATTTTCTTCAAACCAATCGCGAACAGTTGTGTGATAGATAAAAATTCCGTCTTTGTATGGTAACACGAATGCCATGAAATGGTTGTAAATAGTCTCCAAATAACCATTTTTCAGTCAATTATCGTTCAGATGGACCAGGGGACCCAGACGATCCCACGTAAACGCAGCCCACACCATTACGGAGCCACCACCACCTTGCATATTGTGTTGTTGACAGCCTACGCCACACTCTAACCCTACCGTCAGCTCTAAGCAACTGAAATCGGGACTTATCTGACAAGGCCATGATTTTCCATTCGTCTAGGGTCCAACCGATATGGTTACGAGTCCAGGAGCGGGGCTGCAGGTGATGTGCTGTTAGCAAACGCATTCGCATCGGTCGTCTGCTGCCATAGTTCACTAACGCCGGATTTCGCCACACTGTCCTAACGCATAAGTTCTTCGAACGTCCCACATTGAGTTCCACGGTTATATCACGCAGTGTTGCTTGTCTGTTGCCACTGACAACTTTGCGAAAACGCCACTGCTCTCGGTCGTTAAATGAAGTCCGTCGGCCACTGCGTTTGTCCGTAGTGAGAGGTGATGCCTGAAATCTGGTATTCTTGGCACTGAATTCGCTGTCGATTTCCGAAATCGAGTTTCCCATGCGTCTAGCTACATCTATCATTCCGTGTTCAAAGTCTGTTGATTCCCGCAGCGTGGCCATAATCATGTTGGAAACCTTCTCACGTGGATAACTTGAGTACAAATGACAGTTCGCCAACGCATTGCCTTTTTACGCCTTGTGTACGAGATACTACCGCCATATATATTTTTGTATATCACTGTCCCGTGGCTTTTTGCTACCTCAGTGTAATGTTCAGAGTGTTTGTTGTGAAAACGTACATTAATATAATGTTTACCTTATTAAATGAGTGCTAACATTCGGGAGGGTATAGCTCTTGTTAACAACTGTTCAAAATGGTTCAAATGGCTCTGAGCACTATGGGACTCAACTGCTGAGGTTATTAGTCCCCTAGAACTTAGAACTAGTTAAACCTATCTAACCTAAGGACATCACAAACATCCATGCCCGAGGCAGGATTCGAACCTGCGACCGTAGCGGTCTTGCGGTTCCAGACTGCAGCGCCTTTAACCGCACGGCCACTTCGGCCGGCTAACAACTGTCCTTTTTCATGGAGAATAGTTCTTTAGACATTTCGCTCTTATGTATTCCATCTTGTGAATAAAAAAGAATAGCTGATATGATTGACAATTTTTTAAAATTATTATTGCCATTCGTTCTCTGATGAATGTGACTGATGTCGCTCAGTCAGATTTCGTTGCCCGTTATAAACTATTGTGCCAAAATCCATAAAATTCTCTTACAAGTTCATGGAACTTTGCACTCACTGAAAGTGCCTGCTCTTGAAACAAAGCACAGTGGCTTTACGAAGTCCATGTTACATGACGAAAGAGGTTTCTAGTGTTTGAATACAACCAAAGTTCAGAATTAAACAGAATCAGACGATAGGCAGTATCAGTGCGTAAGGCAGATTTAATTGATAGAACAATGGGCATCTTTTGCTACACAGTTGAAGTGCGTAACCTCTAATGCTGACTGATCATCGATGCAAACTTCTCTTCTTATTAATATACCCACGCCGTTGAAGGTCATTAAATCCTCTTTTTAACTTTTTTCTAGAATAAATACCACCTGTGGCGGAACAACAGCTGTATCATTTGAGAGATACAGTGTGTGCCAGGACTTACCCCAGCTCACTGCTAGTAGCGCCACGTCACCACAACGCGTCTGTACGTAGCACACAAGTATTGCACCATAATTTAAGTATGAAATTAAAAGTTGAAGATGCTTTTCCATGCTTTGTCAGCATGTGCTTTAATATATTAATGTTTCAATTGTCAAATCTCAGACTGATCAGATGAATATTTCCCTAAATACATCGTTTTAAGAAGATATAAGTGGCGCTAAATAATAAGGCTAGGGACCCAAAAATTGGTCATATGTGCAGATGTATGTCAAAATTAACTGGTACAAGTCTCAACGTGATTAAAGCAATTTTTTGGTCAGAATCCACGTTCTTAAGAAAAATTGAAAGCGATAAATATTAGACTTAGAAATGCAAAAGTTTGCATGAAACCTCAGTTAGCATTAAAATTATAATTATGTAACCCCATTGAGCTACCTGCAACAGTTTTCGTGTAATTTACCGAAAACTAAATTTGGAACAGGAGCGTCCTTATATGTAGTATCTGTTATATTAATGCTAGAAAGCTTTGGTCACAGCATGTGATGAAACCTATGAAATAATAGAGCTATAACAAGTTTCAAGGCCTGGATGTAAATAATAACAAATATGAGGTCTTTTAAAGTCGTAGTTCAGAGGTCGTTTTCTACTGTCAGTTCCGTTTTAAAAATTGTAGACGCAAAGATTATACGTAAGCGAGCTAAAACTTTTTGTTTAATTTTGTCTAACTTAACTACATTCATACAAAAATTACGAGCAATATAAATTGATTCATGACATTGTTATAAAATATTGTGTGTCAGAGAAAGCGGTCGTTTAGAGGCTGCTACCGTTGGAATAGAGTGGGTAACAGCAGATGTTCTCTTGGCCGGCCGCTGCGGCCGTATATACGTAATGACAGTCTAGGAGGCAAGACGAGGCTTCACTTCGCACCCAGTCACCGTACGATCCAGGTTCCTGGTCAGTCAACGCCAGACTACGTGGTGTCTGGGATGACGTCACAGCCAGACCGCAACTAAACTCATATTTTCGGTACAAATAGGAAGTGAAATCGCGAGGACTGTACACCTTCCTGAATCGCTTATATTTCGCAGAAGTAACTGTTGGTGTTTCGCCCATAATGTTAACAAATCTTAATGGAAAGTGGTGACAACTATTTTCCACTTTTGTGGCGAGCAATTATTTTGATTATCCGAACTCAGGGCGAAAGACAATTTAATAGGAACCTACCGTAGACGTCACCTCTGAACTGCTCATAGTGCTGTTTAGGATAGAGAGATTTATTATTAGCATTATCATAATGAATATTACAATGCTGTGTGCGTGAAACCTATCTATCAATTACAGCTCAAAATCTTAAATTATAATCATAGTCCTGATCCCGCTGAGTAAATAGAGAATAGGAACATTTGTTTTCAGAGAGCTGGACAAGAATGTGGACTTGTAGACTGGGAACTACGCTTTCTGACTGAGCACAAAAATAGTTTCCAGGTTCTCGTAAAAGTCAGCGAACAATATTCCCATTTCCTACTACTTACGATATATGACAAATTATTATTATTAAGCCACCGTCCCATACACCGAACAGTATAACGATAGAATTGTATCTATCCAAAATGCACATCAAAGGTTTTGGGACACTGCATTCACTTTGGTACAGGATTAAAATTCAAATAATAGAATAAATTCTTAACTTTGACATCGGGGATTTATAATGCTATCTAACAAACAATCTGAGACGTAACAACCTGAAGCTATTGGCCGTGAGAGATACACGTGGAGCTAGGAAAATACGAGTACATGTGCAGCCCCACAAAGAAAGAGCTCCAACACTTAACGGCGTTAAGGATAATTGAGCTCAGTCGGCACTGCGCTCGTCCGGCGCGGCGGAGAACTGGAAGCATAAGTTTCGTAGCGCGACAATAGCCGGACTCGGCCGTGGCAGCCATCCATTGTGCGGTCCACTCCAGGGGCATGTTCCTGACCGCCGGCCGCGCCAAGGGAATTAATTCTGAATTTAATTTCCCTCCTCGCGTCGCTGCTTTCATTGTACCAAACGTATTGCCGGTAACGGCGTGCAGATGCAAAGAGTAATACGTTTGCGACGTCCGCGACCGCTCTGTAAGTACGAAGCTGTGTTAGCTTTTATTCTCCATTCTCAGCCACCACTTTTCATTCGGAATCGTGGGCCGTATTGTTAAAAGTACAGGAAGAGTGTTGCGCCTTACATTTCACTGCATTTATCTATTTGTATGGCAACATTTCAGTAGCTCGAGAAAAGTGGAACAGCCAGCAAGCGTTCCTGTTAAAAATTGTGTAGGTGCAGTACTTACCAACAGTACTGAGATTTTATTCCCGCTGTTGCTATCTTCGTCGTATTATGTAGACAGAACTATGACAGCAAAGTAAAAAGTTCTTTCTTTGCCACAAAGATGGTGTTAATATGAACGTTTTGCTATGTTGATTTATGTTGTGCATATGTTAAAATAAAGCGTCAGTTTGACGATCAGAGAACTTCCATTTAACACTTCTTTTTGATGTAGATGTGATCCGGATGTTGCAGTGTCAGCAAGTACTCTGATTTGGACGCTCCGACACCAACAGAAATTCATCAAGAGTTGGTGAAAATTTGTGAGCAATCTTCTCTTTCAGATCCAAGTATTAAGAAATTCACTTCTGAAATCAAGCTCTGGTGTACGTCTCCTAAAGATGGACAAAACTAAAGACGTACATGGCAGTCGTAGTTGTCACCACAGACTGGTCGGAAGAAAAAGTATGCTATGCTCTGTTTAAGAAGAATTAACTATGAGAAAGCATCGTGCAAGATGATTGTCGCATGTGTTCAATAATGCCGAAAAGAAAATACGAAAAAGATTTTCTCAGAGATGTTTACACCATTTTAAAAAGAAAACGCCTGCGTTTGTGAACAGTCTTGGGTCATGGGTCGGTTCTTTTCCAGGATTATAATACATTAGCCCAGAAATTTTCTTTGGCGGTAGGGGAACTGATTTAAATTTATAAAATTTGTTCAAACATCAACGCTACTCGACGGATCTGCCACACGTTGATGTACACCAATGTACAGGTCTAAAGCAGTTTGTGACTGGGAAACGTCTGAGTTCAACGATTACCTATTGGTCATTTCAAGAAATATTCAGAATCAACCTTAAGGGATAGTGTAAGTGTACGAACAGAAATGACTAAAGAGTAAACTACGCCTGAAAGAGAGTTCTGGACCTAAATAAAGTAGTCCTCACGGGGACAGAATCTGTAGCAAAGAAATCCACTGTTGCAGGCTTCCGGTCTCATGAATGACCATAAACGTGGTATTAGAAATGCAGAAGACGTCGACTATTTACGAAGTATTTTTAGCTAAACTTTGTGGGAAATAACGGGAAGAAATTCTATAACTGGCATGAAATGGGTATTGTTGGTATAAAGAGAGAAAAAGAGAATTTAATAAAATAGCCACTTTTTAATAGAAATTATGAAAAAATAAAGGTTAGCAGTATGATTGCTTATAAAAGAAACACGTGAAGGGGATGGGAAAACGCAACGCATAAAATATTTTAGAGTAGGGAGATAAATGGAAATAATTTTTTATGCGACAAAATTGACACAGGTGCATCGTTTCCCTGTTAAGGATCCATGAACGTTTTGACGCTAGTGATCGGCAGAGATGTTGTTCAGATTGCCGTGTGATGAACATTTTTAGTGATATTGCTGAAAATGTCGTCCTTTTATACTAATGCATTACCGGCACCTGCGTACAAATTTTGTCTAACATGCTCAAAACAATCAGATGTTTCACGAATAATGCCTGCAGAGTCAACGAAACGGGCCATCAACTCTTCTGGAGTGCCTATCCATGTCTCGTCCACCAAATACAGCCCTCGCTCCCCTCATAACGACAAATCCTTAGGAAACCGTGGTCTATGGGTAGCGTCCTTAATTACTAATTAAAATATCCTCAGTCTCGGGTTCGAAACCCGCCACCGCCTAAACTTAGATTAACAAACGGCACTCGAGGCCGAAGACTTCCGGCATAAGAAGTCACCCAGATTCTGTCAACGGCCTTGTCAAAGAGGGTGGAGGAGAGGACAGATGTTCAGGGCACACTCTTGTCCTTCGGATGGGAAACTGCCCCTAAAGGCGGAGGAATCAGCAATGATCAACGGCACATGAGGACGCGAAAGGAAATTGAAACCACTTCATTAAAGACACAAAACGTGTGGCTCCTGATGAGGGGCAGCAGCCTATTCAGTAGTTGTGGGGCAACAGTCTGGATGATTGATGGAACTGGCCTTGTAATATCAACCAAAACAGCGTTGCTGTGCTGGTACTGCAAACGGCTGAAAGCAAAGTGAAACTACAGCCGTAATTTTTCCCGAGGGTATGTAGCTTTACTATATGATTGAATGACGATGGCAGCCTCTTGGGTAATATATTCCAGAAGTAAAATAGTCCCCCATTCGGGTCTCTGGGCGGGGACTACTCAGGTGGACGTTGTTATTAGGAGAAACAAAACTTGCGTTCTACGGATCGGGGCGTGGAATGTAAGATTCCTTAATCGTGCAGGTAGGCTAGAAAACTTAAAAAGAGAAATGAATAGGTTAAAGTTAGATATAGAGGGAATTAGTGAAGTTCGCTGGCAGGAAGAACACGACTTCTGGTCTGTTGAATATAGTGTTATAAATGCAAAATCCGGTAGGGGTAATGCAGAACTAGGTTTAATAACGAATAAAAAATAAGAAAGCGATAAGCTACTACGACCACCGTAGTGAATGCATTATTGTGGCCAAGATTGACACGAAACCCACGCCTACCACAGTAGTACAAGTTTATATGCCAACTAGCTCCGCAGCCGATGAATAGACTGAAGAAGTGTATGTGAGGTAAAAGAAATTATTCAGATAGTTAAGGGAGATGAAAATTTAGTGGTCATAGGGGACTGGAATTCGATAGTAGGAAAAGGAAGAGATGGAAACGTAGTAGGTGAATATGGAAAGGGGGTAAGGAATGAATGAGGAAGCCGCCTGCTAGAATTTTGGACAGAGCATAACTTATGATAGCTAACACTCCGTTGAAGAATCATGAAAGAAGGCTGTATACGTGGAAAAGATCTGGGGCCATCGACGGTTTCTGATTGATTACATAATGGTAAGACTGAAATGTAGGAACCAGGTTTTAAACTGTAAGGCATTTCCAGGGGCAGATGTAGACTCTGACCACAATTTATTGGTTATGAACTGTAGATTAAAACTGAAGGAACTGCAAAAATATAGGAATGTAAGCAGATGTGACCTGGATAAACTGAAATAACCAGAGATTGTAGAGAGTTTTATAGTGAGCGTTAGGGAAAGATGGACTAGAACAGAGGAAAGGAACACAATAGAAGAAGAATGGGTAGCTTTGAGAGATGAAATAATGAAGGCAGTTGGTAAAAAGACGAGGGCTAGTAGAAATCCTTGGGTAACCCAAGAGATATTGAAATTAATTTATGAGAGGAGAAAATATGAAAATGCAGTAAATGATGCAGGTGGAAGGGAATACAAACGTCTCAAAAACTAAATCGGCAGGAAGTGCAAAATTGCTAAGCAGGAATGGCTGGACGACAAATGTAAGGATGTAGAAGCATATATCACCACAAGCTGAAGATGAAGAGACAGAGAAAGGGTAATACAGTACGTAAAGGAAGACGAAAATCTAATATTCATGGGGGACTGGAATGCAGCTGTAGGGGAAGGAGCAGAAGAAAAGGTTAATGGAGAATATGGGCAAGGGACAAGGAATAAGAGAGGAGAAAGATTAATTGAGTTATGTAATACATTTCAGCTAGTAACAGCGAGTACTCTGTTCAAGATTACAAGAGGAGGAGGTATGCTTGGAAAGGGCCGGGTGATACGGTAAATCTTCAGTTAGGTTACGTCATGGTCTGACAGACATTCAGAAATCAGATACTAGACTACAGGGCGTACCTAGGAGCAGCTAAAGACTCAGATCACAATGTTGTAACGTTGAAGAGTAGGTTGAAGTTTAAGAGATTAGTCAGGTAGAATCAATAGGAAAGGAAGTGGGAAATGGAAGTACTAAGGAATGGCGAGATACACTTTAAGTTCTCTAAGGCTATAGATACGTCAATAAAGAGTAGCTTGCTAAGCAGTACAGTTGACGTGGAATGGAGCTCTCTAAAAAGGACAGTAACAGAAGTGGAAGGAAGAACATAGGTAAAAAGAAGGCAACTGCAAAGAAACCCTGGGCAACAGAAGAAATGGTTCACTTGATCGACGAAAGAAGGAAGTACAAAATTGTACAGGGAAATTCAGGAATACAGAAATACAGTGGCTACTAAAATGGCTGTGTGCAGTTAACATCTTTGCACTTCCAGGGCGTCTTGCATTAGAAAATGTGGAGTTAATTGTGGTGAGATGCGAAGTTTGATGACAAGCTATTAATGTAGGTGCTCCGCAAAGACATTTATTTTTAACAGTGATCGTGGGAACTTGAGTATTTTGCTTTTTTTACTAAGTTTGGTGCACCTGTACGCTAATGTCAACGTGTTGCATACGAAACAGTCAAAACAACTGTGAATTTTGGCTAAGCAAAGTACAGGTTTAAACTCTTCAAGCACCGCACCCTAACGGGGAAAAGCTGCGCCTGTGACATTTCCGTCACATAACATTTTTTTCTTCTTCTCTCCTCTACTAACTCCACAGACTTTGTATACATGTTTTTTTAAACCCCGTACACTGTCCTGAGTAACCAAATTAGAATAAATAATGCTCCTGGCATTACGATAAATGGAACAACTGCGGATCGCGTAACTAGGATGTTGCTGGACTGCAAAAAGATATCTACCGAGGTTTTGTGTCCTTCGTTCTCAACTTGTCCTTACACCTGATATTAATCCTCGATCATATAACAGACAGTAGAGTCGGAAAGATGGGTGGTATCCTCCCACTTGATCGCGACCAGCTTCTTCTGAGTTTTTCAGTCAGTTAGACTACACGCACCACCGCGTAAAGAGTGAAATTAGAGTTCCTCTATTCAGTGGAAGCCACCACCAACAGAGTCTGTTACGGCAGGCATCATTGTGTTGAAAACAGATACCGCCGTCGAACAGCCGGATTGTAACAGTCAGTAGACGGGAAACAGTGCAGCTAATTATGCTCCAATTCATTTCCAGATTTAAAGTTCTTATTTTTATTCTCTCTATTATTTAATGAGCGCTTTGTTAATGCGATTGCGTATTATTATTAATTAATTTTTTTATTTATGGTTTGGTTTAGCGATTCCTTTTTACTGTTTGCTCCTTTTATTTGAGTCCTTTTAATTATGTTTGCGGTGGTTATGAAGTCTATATTGCTTATTGTTCTCCGTAAGTTAAAGAATACGGTAATACGCTTCGCAGCAGCAGATCTGGTTGAGGCTCCTTGCTAGAACTTCTCCACCTGAAATCGCTATAGATAACTTATCGCTCTACGGAAATCGCTCGGTACAGCCGAGTGCTATGCTGTGTCATGTGTATGGGATGTGGCGTCCAACTTTAGTTCGTCGGAGAAATATTCTCGACGAATAGCAAAACTGTGTAAAACTGCAGGTTCGCACCATCAAGCCACACAACACTTCCGAACGACTTGCGTCTTTATAATCACTGAATATTTCTTTTGAAATGATTAAGGGTCATGAACTCTACACACCTGATACTCCTTTTGTGCTTTTATATGTATTTATTTTCTTCAATACCATAAAACATAGATTACTGCCTTAATGGCGGCTTCCAACAATTTCCTCTCAATCCGATATAGAACATCTCTTTTCCAACGTCCAACATTGAATAATTATCTCTTTGCCGTAGCTTAATACCGTCTGTATATCTTTGTTATCGAGTTCCCACGGAGATGCTTAAATTCTACAGAGTATACACCTCTCGCGCAGGTATGTTACATTTATCGTCATATTAATAGTCCGTAGCTCATTGTTTATGGGCATACCCCTGCCCTGACGGAGTCACTGCCCTGTGGAAATTTACCGCCCCACCAACACAGTTAGACCGCAATAGACCGGTGATGCTGTATTGTAACATATCACCCCGGACTACAAGTCCATTTAAAAAAAAAAAAAAATGTTTATGGGTTTATGCAAGGTTACTAAATAATTAGGTTGGGCAGTAAGCGCTCTGCTCTGCCATTGGCTGGCCTAGTGACGTCAGCGTGGAAGCAAGTGCTCGCAAGCAGACGACACGGCACGCGCGTTTACGTCAAGTTTATGGCGGAAGATTTTGTTTATACTAGCCAATTGAGATGTCTAAACTGCTTTTCTGCTGCTAAAATATTACAGTTAAAACTGATGAGTTATGTGCTTTCGCAGCTTATGCCTCACAATCGGTAAAATATCAGATCACAACAACACGGACACACACTTGAAATTCGAAACCTCGGCTCAAATAAATCAGAAACTATTCATTTAATCGCATTGAAATGAATTTACTTAAGAGCTCGAAGTTGCACACACTTGTTTGTGACAACAGCATTCCTTCTTTCTAAAGCCGCTATAGTATTCATCAAAGTAACTTTATCTGTGCCTGAAAAAAAACTGTCATCTGTGCATGTGCTCTTATTATGATATTTCTTATGTGGTGACAGCTTTTTCAAAGTTTCCAGAGATCTCTTACGTAGTTCTCGTTTCTTATACCGTTTGGTTCTGTCTTCTGTTGCGGGTGACACATTGACAGTCGCACTACTGCACGGCAAATTGCACGAAGGAACTGCATCTGGCTTGAGCATTCTTTTTCGCGGGGCAAATTAAGCAATTCAGACTGTAAATCCCTTAAGTAATCTGTTTCTGCGAAATGGCGAGAACATATTCGTGCATGCGCAATATTTACACTGTCTTTCCTACAACATTTCGACAACCATAGTTTTTGTAAGGTTTCATTACGCTGGAAACTGTGATACATTACGTCAGTTCCCTTTGTGCTCCGGTTGTAGGAAAAACTGCCCGTAACAGCACAGCCTGGCATTGTAAAAATTAATTTTCACACTCACTTGTAGATTCTCCAATAAGAATTTCACAGGACGGACGATAAACTATAGAGCTGGCGAACACAATGTTGATCCCGCCGTCCACTATCGCTAACTATTTCAGTTCCGAATCAAATATCAGTTACAGCAAAAACCGTTAACACTCCCGAATTCCGAATGTTTCCGCTGTTGACTGAGTACCTCAGAAGAAAGAACTCAGTCAAAATACTCCTTCAAACACAAGAAAAACAATCACACACAATTCGAACTGTGTACTGTTTGGCACAGCTGCTTCCACCGTGACATCATTCGCACAACTGAGAAAACACGTTGCTTTCTGCTCATAGCTTTCTGCGTCCCTCTGGGTTTATGCATCATATAACGGTACACAGACAACTGCCGATGAGCAGCTCAAATGAAGTATGTAACTCGCTACTGGACAGTAAATTATTGCTCGGTGACCTGTAGGGCAGTTCTGAGATTATAGTGGATGCAGGGACATCAGCCGCTTCATTGGACGCATGGAACGGGGAGAAAGATATGGCAATGTATCCTAGCTGCTAACAAGGCCCCGTCAGGGAAGGTATAGATGTATTCTCCGATGTGAGGTTACTTAAACGGTATGAAATGCAAAAAAAGGTTCAAATGGCTCTGAGCACTATGGGACTTAACATCTGTGGCCATCAGTCCCCTAGAACTTAGAACTACTTAAACCTAACTAACCTAAGGACATCACAAACATCCATGCCCGAGGCAGGATTCGAACCTGCGACCGTAGCAGTCGCGCGGTTCCGGGCTGAGCGCCTAGAACCGCTAAACCACCGCGGCCGGCGATGAAATGCACTTCTCATACAGTTGACACACAGACCAATGACACCTATGATTGACAGACGTTCATATATATGGCAGAAATGGATCACCTACTAGGTCTAGCATCGTCTCAGAGGTGAACGAGGGACAGATAGTTCGATCACGTGTATCCCAGCAGATGACTTGCACCATCAACAGGACTACCTACCACACCAGTTTTCCTGAACAGTGCCCAAATAGTTTGATGAATATTGACGATAGTGAGGCATGGGATCCGATTTTTTTGAAAACGTCTAAGGTTCAATTCCGCGCAATATGCGCGCATTGGACACAGCTCGGAACAATCTCACCGAGTGATGAGAGATAGTCGAGCGGTAATCTAACAGACAGAATGGATTCCCAACACCTTCTGTGTCTCACCGTCTCTTGACGAAAACGCATATCCACCGGCCGCAAATCGCGTCGCTTCCAAGTATATAACTAATTCAGTGGCTCATGAGTATAATACGCCAGTACGATCACCACAACGGATCGCATCTGACAGTCGTCATAACGTCAGCGATAGGAGGAGGCCTAAGAAAATGGAAAGATGGAAGACTGATTCTGTAATAACTTTACGTGGGTTCAGCAGTGTATAATACTAGTGAATCGCCAATAAATTTCTGCGGCTAACAGCAAAAGGTAAGAACTTCTTTACTTCCAGCACTGCAGCGAAGAGTTTTGTTGTAGATAGCTTGTAAGAAAGCGTCAACTACGGTACTGCAAACAAGTTTTCTAAAAATAATTGTACGTACGTTCTGATATATTATATAAATCTACAATATGACCATTATTGTTTTCTTGGTATTTTTCATCGAAAAATAATAATAGCTCCACCATAGCAACCTCGACATAGAAAAGAAAAGTGGTTTGGTTAAACGTTAGCACAGTTTAATATTTTATTACAACCGTGGCGTCAGGAACTTGTGTCTGCCGCAGTGAGTGATGGACGTTTTATCAGTAACAACTTTACACTTAATACATATTTTGCACAATCTACACTGAGCATCTTTTACAAAGGAGTGGCGTAGCAGAAAACTCCAATAAGAATTTCTCGTTTTCTGAATCGAACTTTCGCATATACAGAAGGCAATACTGTAACGTTCTTCTACATTCGTAGAATTTTTGTCCAATAACTAAGCCAATGAAGCTGTTTTTACTAACAAGTTTATTGGAAACAAGAAAATAACTTCCATAGCTTTATATTCCGGCAATAGATGAAAAGCGCAGATCATTAGTAAGCTTTCCAGTTTCCTAACGTTTTCATTACACGTGAGTTTTCGCTGTGTTTTTTTATGGAAATCAAATCTCACTGCCGATATTTCTGAGTGACTGTAGAGCTAATTTTTTATTATTTCCGATGTATGCGCACTCTTCTTATCATGAATGAATTAGCTAATAGATATCTCTCAAAACGTTGGCTGCGTGCATTCTGATGAAATGTGATTATTCCGGGGGTAATGAGTATGATGATGATGGACTTATGGTGCTGACCAGCGCAGTCATAATCTGATCCATGCTGAATGAAATTTTAGTCATTTCTTCCTCTATGGCTGTGCTCGATCAACCCAAATCAATGGAGCTTATTTTTTCCGCTTTGTGCTGTGGCAGGACGTGGTTCGTGTCATCAGCTCCCCATAACACATTTTCCCGTCTTCGTCCAAATAGACATTTTTGTCGATGCATACCATTAAATTCATGACTCATCTGCGAAATACTGATGACGAAATTTTTAGTTTCCTGCAGTCATGCAGTGATGGAAACCAGCAGCAAGATGGTATAGTCAACGGTACTACGCATGTCTGTAAAAGCGGATACTCAATAGTCCAACTAATGTCAACGAGTGACAACCAACCGTTTCGCTGGCCTAAATTTGCTTAGTGTGTGTGGGTGGCAAATCGGAGCCGACGAAGAGGTTGGCCTCGGTTGCGGTTCGGACAGCCGGCGATAACATCAAAGTTAAGCGGATAGTTGAGCTTGGGGCCCATCTCCTAGTGAGGACTCCTGGTCGAATGTTGGTTGGTTTACCAGCGATTTGCTGTGGCTGTTGAACAGGATGTATTTCTTGTGTTCAAAAATAATGGAGTATTGAATGAAATAGGGAGACAGCATTAAAGCAGACAGTTTTATAATGAATGAGGCTTTACGAATTGCGACTGTAGAACCAAATCGTAAAGATTAAACGCTTGAAGGGAAATAGGTGTGTTGTTAGAAGATATTGTACACGAAGTAAAAAGAAAATGGATCCTTTACGGCTACCTTATAGTACAGGCTGTCCTGAAAGAAGTGCCATCTTTAGAAGTTTTAGGGGCTACACACTTCAATAACAATTCGAAATCTGTAGCTCTCATTTGCAAAACATTATGAAATAGCCCATATTCCAGATCAGCTTTAAGGGCAGACGCTAATTTTGTCCCATCACAGTGCTCCCTACTTTTTAAAAGAGAGGTTGCCGACAAGCCACGTTTCTCCTTCTACTTCTTTCTCTGACGACCATCTTCCTGCAGTATCGTAAATGCCGCACACGCGACGAATGTTAAGTCCTCTTCTTCCCTCATAAATCGGCCGTTGAAACTGTTACTAAAACTCTAGTTCATAAAAGTAAAAAAATGGGAGCTACCTCGACAAGTTGTCAGAACAAACTGCGATTTCAGATGGCCGAATATCTTGGTTCCAATCCCTTGATCTGATGAGGATGATGATGCGTTGGCGACCAGCGTTCGGCCAAATCCGTTAATTGTCGTTCGTTTACCTTCGTTAGGTTAGTATGTACGTGCCTTTAAATTCTCACATCGACTAAACGATCTAGTGACGAAATGTGCCGCCCTTCGTTGGAACTTCTCTCTCTCTCTTCTAACCGTCCTGCTTGATAGTGGTCCCATTTCCTTAAGATTCTTCATATGAATCTCAGACTGGCATTTAATTTTCCTATTGTTCGTTTAGAGTAAATATTCCACTTAAAGTCGCTATGGATAGCTAGTCCTAGGTATTTTATGGTATATACTGTTTCCAGTATTTTGGCATCAATAGTGCAGTTGTGCAGAGTGGCTATCTTTTCCTATGTATGCGCAATATGTTACATTTATTTACGTTCAGGGTCAACTACTACTCCTTGTATCGTTAATCAATACTCTGCAGGTCTTCCTGCAAATCGCTACAGTCTTCGGCGTTGCTACCTTCTTGTAGACAACCGCATCACCCGCGAACAGGCTTATGGAGCTTGCCACGTTTCCTACTAAATCTTGGGTTCATATTGTTAACAGTAACGGTCGTATCACACTTCCTTGGCGTACTCCTGAAATTGCCGTTACATCTGTTGATTCTAACTCGCTAAGAGGAGGAGGAGGAGGAGGAGGAGGAGGAGGAGGTTAGTGTTTAACGTTGTAACCTCCCAGCAAATATATTTAATGACAATAAATGAGAACTAGCAATCTGAGCCATGTGTAAGCTCCCCACAAAAATGAAAGTCAATTCAATAAAATGAAATCTCAGTGACAATGAAAACGCAAATAGACCGAAAGGTCGATCTTAGGTCCTGTCAAATAATGAAACTCAAATTCTTACCTCAGTAAAACTGCATCTGCTCTTATTTTCGCCATAGCTTGGAGGAAATGCATCGCAAATATTCTTTGAACTTAAGTAAATTTTTTCTTTAAGGAAATGCACGGGAAATTTTCTTTCAATAAAATGTTTGTTTTGTTAAAATGCTTGGTTTGAAAACAAAATTATTATTGGGGCGATTCTTGGACAAATTAATTACAGTTAATATACATTACATTATCATGTGAGCGCAATGCTGCTTCATTACCTTATTTAAAAAATATACCTCGTCCTGAATCTTGGCCAGAGTCCCATGTCGACGCCCGCCGACTCCTCACACATAACTGCGACTGTCTCTCGCGCGCTACTACATGCTCTCGCGACTCGCTACGTACAACTACTCTCTCGCAACTCGACCGCAACTGCAACTGCCGACTCCCTACATGCAACTGAACTCTCGCGCGGTCAAGCGCAGACTAGCAACGATAAATAACTCTCTGGTCAGAGATTCTGTCATGCCTCGCCATCGCTATACTAAATACATACGCGTTTCAACGTCCCGTCGACAACGAGGTCATTAGAGACGGAGCGCACGTTCGGGTTAGGGAAGAATGGGGAAGGAAATCGACCGTGCCCTTTCAAAGGAACCATCCCGGCATTTGCCTGAAACGATTTAAGGAAATCACGAAAAGCCTAAATCAGGATGGCTGGAGACGGGATTGAACCGTCGTCCTTCCGAACTCGCTAAGAGCGACGTTTTGAGTTATACTTGGAAGTCATAAGTCTAGTCGCAAATCTAAGTTCGTAACTACAAGTTGGTATTTATTCCTCTATCAGTTGTGCGGAACGGTGTCAGAAACCTTCGTGAAGTCAAGGAACACGGCGTCAGCCGCAGCGTCTACGTCTACAGCATCCTAGATCTCGTGCAGGAACGAAGCGAGCTTAGTTTCTGAAGAGCTCAATTTTTTTTTAGAGGAGCTTTTCACTCTCCAAAAATGTCGTAATACGTGAGCGTAAGACATGTTCCATAATTTTACAATAGGTTTATGTCAGGGGCATAGACCTACAATTATGCGCTCGTCACACGACCGTTCTTGAAAACGGGAATGACCTATGCTGTTTCCCATTCGCTAGGGCTTGGTTGCTCCAGCGACCTAGGATAAACTGGTCCTAGAAGGCTGTAAGTTATTTATTGTAATCTCTGCAGAATCGTACACTTTTCTCATTTGTTCCAGGTGGCTTTCCACTACTAAGAGATTCTTATTGCTTTTCTATTCCTCGTTCACTTATCTCAATACCTTCCTTTTCGACGTTGGCAAAATGATCGAAGGACCATATTACCCGATCTTCCGCGGTGAAACAATACTTACTCAAGTTTTTAGTCAATTCGATTGGAGAAAATACGCGGTTACGTCTACAACGAGTCTCTACACTGCTGTTCAGACGTTTTGTTACCGGTTCACATAGAGACCTTTGGATACATTCCAACCCTCCTCTCTGTCGCAAATTGTTATGTAAATTACAGTCTACTGTACTGTTCACGCGTATATACAATTTTTTGCACGATCAATATTTTCATCAAAGCTAACGATATGTTATTAAATGTGTGAGCCGACATTAGCACAAAATTTTAAAAAAAGTCCATAGATTCCATAGATGGCATTTACAATGTGTATATGGAAAGAAATACAAAAACGGTACTGTTGCAACTCTGTGTTCCATTTTAAAGAAAAACCAAAGAAATTTTATCAGATTACCGAAATGTCTTCACAAGTGGGACTGTTTCTGTAGCTGTGCTCCGCGGTATTTGTCAGTATTGCCAGGTTTCTTGAAAAAGAAGAAATCCAGATACAATGCAGAGCCAAAGGTAGAAAAAAAATCACTCCATAGTGATTACCAAACTCAACTAACAATTTGATAATTTCTTGCCCCTTCAGAAGTTATCGTACTAGGTCAGAACTGAACAATCACAGTAACTAAAACGGATATCGTCTAGATACACTCGTTATGTCATCGAATGAGCAGCTATCTGTCAGTATATACACCGTGGGACTTCATTGTCGTTGTTGTTGTGGTCTTGATTCCTGAGACTGGTTTGATGCAGCTCTCCATGCTACTCTATCCTGTGCAAGCTTCTTCATCTCCCAGTACTTACTGCAACCTACATCCTTCTGAATCTGTTTAGTGTATTCATCTCTTGGTCTCTCTCTACGATTTTTACCCTCCACGCTGCCCTCCAATGCTAAATTTGTGATCCCTTGATGCCTCAGAACATGTCCTGCCAACCGGTCCCTTCTTCTTGTCAAGTTCTGCCACAAACTCCTCTTCTCCCCAATTCTATTCAATACCTCCTCATTAGTTATGTGATCTACCCATCTAATCTTCACCATTCTTCTGTAGCACCACATTTCGAAAGCTTCTATTCTCTTCTTGTCCAAACTATTTATCGTCCATGTTTCACTTCCATACATGGCTACACTCCATACAAATACTTTCAGAAACGACTTCCTGACACTTAAAATCTATACTCGATGTTAACATATTTTTCTTCTTCAGAAACGCTTTCCTTGCCATTGCCAGTATACATTTTATATCCTCTCTACTTCGAACATCAGTTATTTTGCTCCCCAAATAGCAAAACTTCTTTACTACTTTAAGTGTCTCATTTCCCAATCTAATTCCCTCAGCAACACCCGAATTAATTCGACTACATTCCATTATCCTCGTTTTGCTTTTGTTGATGTTCATCTTATATCCTCCTTTCAAGACACCGTCCATTCCGAAGCCCATGCCTACTACAGTAGTACAAGTTTAGGGACTTCATTAGAACGAGATATTACGACACGACGTATGGAGAAGACTTTTTATAGTGCCGCGAGCAATTATTCCGTATTGTTAATGTAATTTTGTAAACGGCTAACTGTAATTTTAAATGAAATAGTATATCATGTAGTTTAAATGGTGTTAGTTCAATTTATAAAAGGCAATAAAAAAGTTTCCGTTTGAGGGCGTTGCTGCAACGTAACTCGTCTTTGAGGCAAGTATATAAGCAAAGACATGTAGACAAGGGATTAGGGTGGCATTTGTGTCTGTCCGACGTGCTTGTGATAAGTGTGGAAACGCGATTTTTTTTTTTGAGTCATCAGTTTTCTGAGTGGTTTGATGCGGCCCCCTACGAATTCCTCTCCTGTGACAACCTGCTCATCTCAGAGCAGCACTTGCAACCTACGTCCACAGTTATTTGATGCGTGTATTCCAATCCGTCTTCCTCTGCAGTTTTTGCCCTCTATAGCTCCTTCTAGTACCATGGACATCATTCCCTTCATCCTGTCCCTTCTCCTTGTCAGTTTTTTCCACATATTCCTTTCCTCTCCGATTCTGCGCAGAACCTCCTTATTCCTTACCTTATTAGTGCACCTATGTTTCGTTTCAACATTCGCCTATGGCACCACATCTCAAATGCTTCGATTCTCTTCTGTTCCGGTTTTCTCACAGTTCATGTTTCACTACCATACAATGCTGTGCTCCAAAGGTACATTCTTAGAAATTTCTTCCTCAATTTAAGCCCTATGTTTGATACTAGTAGACATCTCTTGTCCAGGAGTGCCCTTTTATACTCGATGTTAACATATTTCTCTTCTTCAGAAGAGCTGCTCTGCTTTTGATGTCCTCCTAAGTCCGTCCGTCACTGGTTATTTTGTCACATAGGTAGTAGAATTCCTTAACTTCATCTACTTCGTGACCATCAATCCCAATGTTAAGTTTCTCTCTGTTCTCATTTCAGCTACCTCTCATTACTTTTGTGTTTCTTCGATTTACTCTCAGTACATATTCTGTACTCATTAGACTGTTCATTCCATTCAGAAGATCATGTAATTCCTCTTAACTTTCACTCAGAACAGCAATGTTATCAGCGAATCGTATCATCGATATCCTTTCATCTTGAA
Organism: Schistocerca americana; assembly: GCF_021461395.2. Taxonomy (NCBI): domain Eukaryota; kingdom Metazoa; phylum Arthropoda; class Insecta; order Orthoptera; family Acrididae; genus Schistocerca; species Schistocerca americana. Next base: position 501,054,260 of record NC_060121.1, read on the forward strand.
TTTAATTCCACTCCTGAACGTTTCTTTTATTTCCATCATTGCTTCTTCTTCCTCTTACACCTTTTTTAATCTGAGCACTTTGTTCTTGGTCGTCCACTCTTGTTATTCCCTCTTGGCTCTTGTATATATTGTAGCCCGCATCTCGTGGTCGTGCGGTAACGTTCTCGGTTCCCACGCCCGGGTTCCCGGGTTCGATTCCCGGCGGGGTCAGGGATTTTCTCTGCCTCGTGATGGCTGGGTGTTGTGTGCTGTCCTTAGGTTAGTTAGGTTTAAATAGTTCTAAGTTCTAGGGGACTGATGACCATAGATGTTAAGTCCCATAGTGCTCAGAGCCATTTTTTTTGTACATATTGTGTATTTCCCGACTCGCCCTATAGCTTACCCCTATTTTTATCAGAATTTGCCTCATTTGACATCGTCGAACGGTTTTTTCAGGTCGACAACGTGTCTTGATTTTTCTTTAGTCTTGCTTCCCTTATCAACCACTACGCCAGAGTTGCCTTAACTAAAGCCAAATTGATCATCTAACACCTTCTCAGCTTTCTTTTCCATTCTTCTGTGTCTTATTCTTGCAAGCAACTTGTATGCATGGGCTGTCAAGCTGAATGTGCGATAATTCTCGCACACTTGGCAGCTCTTGCAGTCTTCGGAATTGGGTGGATGATATTTTTCCGAAAGTAAGATGGTATGTCGCCGGACTCATACATTCTACACGCCAATGTGAATAGCCGTTTTGTTGCCACTTCCCCCAATGATTTTAGAAATTCTGATGGAACATTATCTATCTCTTCTGCCTTATTTGATCTTGAGCCCTCCAAAGCTCTCTTACATTCTGATTCCAATTCTGGCTCCCCTATCTCTTCTAAATCTACTCCTGTTTCTTCTTCTATCACGTCAGACAACTCTTCCCCGTCTTAGAGACATTCACTGTACTCTTTCCACCTATCCTCTCTCTCCTCTGAATTTAACTGTGGAATCTCCGTGAACTATGGCGACTTTTTTACCATACGCTTCCACACATGGCCAACGTGCTGTTGTTCTTTTCTTGGTTGTCGAAGGACAAACAAACACTAGTAGACATCCGTTGGAGAACGAAGAATTTGTAAGGGGAAGCGTGTGTTTCAAAAACCATCATGGTGTGATGGCACGCTAAGTTTGTGATAAGGCACGTTTCCATATCGCTAACACTCGGGTCCCTGCCTTGTAGTCCTGATCTCTCCCCACGCGATTATCACGCGTTTGGTCCCTTGAAAATGCCTGGAAGGGTCGATCATTCTCGTCTGGCTAGGATGTGCATCATGCGGTTACGAACTTCTCCACACACCAGAACGCGGTATTTTACCAAACTGGAATCAATGAAATAAATTTGAAAAAAATAAAAAGCTCTGGGCGATTCCGTACAGGTCGGAAGCTCCAAGTCGACCACCAAGGGGCTTTTGCAGATCCTGAGGGTTTGAAACTCTCAAGCTCCGAGACGTGTGGATGACTGCTGGGCCTAATTGCGCATTGTGTTAACGGTCGAATGCACGCGTTCGTATCGATCGGCTATTGTGTTGCGAGGGTTCCCCTGACGTCACGCGGATCGCCGGCGAAACTAGCGCGGCTACAGGCGCCGGCTGGCCGCTGGCTATTGTTCGCCTAATGAAGAGGTCCCGGGTTCGCTTCTCACGGTCGGACCTCGTGTTTACAAGCAGCAGTGGTTTAGGGGCACCCGTGTCGCGAACCCTGCGTCTTCTTCTCTGGCTCCAGCTATGCTCACGAGTAGGGGTATCGTGAACGTTCACAAAATTTTATGACACGGTTTACAGTTTCAGATTTTACTAATGCCTCACTGCTTAGGAGCAGCGGTTAACGTTAGGATATTATAATCAAATTAAAATTACTTGATGGTTGACGTCAGTCACTTGCCGCCACCGCATTGCCACATCGGCTGCCGGCTACCACTCGGTTATAGCTCACACACAAACACGGGGCGTCACTTCACAAATGCTCGCGGCCCCCCGAGAAAGACAGACCGTGGCGTGTACGTCACAGCACGTGACGTAGAGTGCCAGCAGCCGTCTCCGGTGGGGAGCGAGTAAATTTCAGACGAGTTTAATAATTCTTAACTGGGCGTTTAAATGCGTGCAAGTCCTCGACAGCACACGACAAAACTGAATAGTTTAGTGGGTATCTTATCAATTAAATTTTGATTTCCCGTGGGCCCTGCACGAAGCCGAACGTTCCCGAAGAGTGGCGGACAAGACTACTAGTGTGACATCACAAGTTCGTTGTAGCGACCGTGTATCTCGTTGGCCCCAACGAGTGCTGTTAACGTGTAACGCGGAAACAATGTTGAAACTGGGCGCAGCGAGGTATGATGGAATTTCGAGATTCTCTGTTGAAAGCTGATTTTAATTAATCAATTACTGAACTGCGGAAGACGAAGCGCTATTGTAGCCCTGAATTTAACCTCGTTTGATAATCTAACTACAACCTCGTGATTCGGTAAAAAAAAATGGCTCTGAGCACTATGGGACTTAACATCTATGGTCATCAGTCAACTAGAACTTAGAACTACACTCCTGGAAATTGAAATAAGAACACCGTGAATTCATTGTCCCAGGAAGGGGAAAATTTATTGACACATTCCTGGGGTCAGATACATCACGTGATCACACTGACAGAACCACAGGCACATAGACACAGAGCATGCACAATGTCGGCACTAGTACAGTGTACTTCCACCTTTCGCAGCAATGCAGGCTGCTATTCTCCCATGGAGACGATCGTAGAGATGCTGGATGTAGTCCTGTGGAACGGCTTGCCATGCCATTTCCACCTGGCGCCTCAGTTGGACCAGCGTTCGTGCTGGACGTGCAGACCGCGTGAGACGACGCTTCATCCAGTCCCAAACATGCTCAATGGGGGACAGATCTGGAGATCTTGCTGGCCAGGGTAGTTGACTTACACCTTCTAAAGCACGTTGGGTGGCACGGGATACATGCGGACGTGCATTGTCCTGTTGGAACAGCAAGTTCCCTTGCCGGTCTAGGAATGGTAGAACGATGGGTTCGATGACGGTTTGGATGTACCGTGCACTATTCAGTGTCCCCTCGACGATCACCAGTGGTGTACGGCCAGTGTAGGAGATCGCTCCCCACACCATGATGCCGGGTGTTGGCCCTGTGTGCCTCGGTCGTATGCAGTCCTGATTGTGGCGCTCACCTGCGCGGCGCCAAACACGCATACGACCATCATTGGCACCAAGGCAGAAGCGACTCTCATCGCTGAAGACGACACGTCTCCATTCGTCCCTCCATTCACGCCTGTCGCGACACCACTGGAGGCGGGCTGCACGATGTTGGGGCGTGAGCGGAAGACGGCCTAACGGTGTGCGGGACCGTAGCCCAGCTTCATGGAGACGGTTGCGAATGGTCCTCGCCGATACCCCAGGAGCAACAGTGTCCCTAATTTGCTGGGAAGTGGCGGTGCGGTCCCCTACGGCAGTGCGTAGGATCCTACGGTCTTGGCGTGCATCCGTGCGTCGCTGCGGTCCGGTCCCAGGTCGACGGGCACGTGCACCTTCCGCCGACCACTGGCGACAACATCGATGTACTGTGGAGACTTCACGCCCCACGTGTTGAGCAATTCGGCGGTACGTCCACCCGGCCTCCCGCATGCCCACTATACGCCCTCGCTCAAAGTCCGTCAACTGCACATACGGTTCACGTCCACGCTGTCGCGGCATGCTACCAGTGTTAAAGACTGCGATGGAGCTCCGTATGCCACGGCAAACTGGCTGACACTGACGGCGGCGGTGCACAAATGCTGCGCAGCTAGCGCCATTCGACGGCCAACACCGCGGTTCCTGGTGTGTCCGCTGTGCCGTGCGTGTGATCATTGCTTGTACAGCCCTCTCGCAGTGTCCGGAGCAAGTATGGTGGGTCTGACACACCGGTGTCAATGTGTTCTTTTTTCCATTTCCAGGAGTGTACTTAAACCTAACCTAAGGACAGCACACAACACCCAATCATCACGAGGCAGAGAAAATCACTGACCCCGCCGGGAATCGAACCCGGGAACGCGGGCGCGGGAAGCGAGAACGCTACCGCACAACCACGAGCTGCGGACGATTCGGTAAAACGGTGGTCAACAATCAGCGGCAGAAGTAAAATCACGATCGCTGTGTTCACGGCGATTAAAGCTAACCTCTACCAGAAAACTCAAGACAGAAAAATTTCAATCTCAGCGCTTAAAAGCAAACTGTAATTTCTCGTTATCATTCGTTGGTCATCGGAACTACTGTAAAACTGGCTACATGAACTGCCGGTTTACCAACCGATGAGGAGCCCTGGTTGGTACTTGGTTGTAGATTATAGACGATGCTCGTAGATTCCAAACGAAAAAGAGAAAATTAGGGCCGGCCGCGGTGGCCGTGCGGTTCTGGCGCTGCAATCCGGAACCGCGGGACTGCTACGGTCGCAGGTTCGAGTCCTACGTCGGGCATGGGTGTGTGTGATGTCCTTAGGTTAGTTAAGTAGTTCTAAGTTCTAGGGAACTTATGACCTAAGATGTTGAGTCCCATAGTTGGTTCAAATGGCTCTGAGCACTATGAGACTTAACATCTATGGTCATCAGTCCCCTAGAACTTAGAACTACTTAAACCTAACTAACCTTATAACATCACACAACACCCAGCCATCACGAGGCAGAGAAAATCCCTGACCCCGCCGGGAATCGAACCCGGGAACTGAGTCCCATAGTGCTCAGAGCCATTTGAACCATTTGAGAAAATTAGGAAAACAATAAGGGCAAATAAGAAAGCCAATACGGTAGTGAAAATGACGTGGCCAAATATTGAAAAATTTTTTAATGGGGTTTACATCAGTTAACTAAATAAGAAAACAATAAAAGTATTTTGATTGGATTTAGAAAAAAAGTTTAGTTGTGTTCACGAGATTCTAACCTATGACCTTGTGTGCGGCAGGCTAATGTGCCAACCACTGTGCTGTGACACCATGATATGTGATGCTGTTACATTTACGACTCTAAAGAGTCCAGTAGCAACGATGAACTGCAGCCTTCAAAAATTTGACCTCACGTAATGTCGTACGAAACTTTACTAATGTAAGCCGATCTATTTGATTATAATAACTTTATACGTGACGCTTAATCGCATCTAGCGCAGCAGTATCTAGTAGAGCTTGGCTAGTGCTACGTATGGAGTGCGTATATACCGTTAGCATCGTTGCATATATGAATCTGTGTGTGTGTGTGTGTGTGTGTGTGTGTGTGTGTGTGAGAGAGAGAGAGAGAGAGAGATACACGAATCGGTATCCAAACACAGCAGGAAAGAAAGTCGTTTAGGTGAACTGACCAATTGTTGTGGCAGTTTAGCAACAGTGAATTGTTTAGGCGCGAAGTTGAGCGCTCTGATTGAAAGGTAGGAGACGAGATACTGGCGGAATTAGAGCTATGAGGACAGGACATGAATCGTGTCTGGGTAGCTCAGTCGGTAGAGCACTTGCCCGCGAAAGGCAAAGGTCCCGAATTCGAGTCTCGGTCCGGCACACAGTTTTAATCTGTCAGGAAGTTTCAGTCCGGGTGTAGTTACAAGCATACACATTGAGAACGGACCGCAGCTACACGTATACGGCCTCACGTAGTTCCTGCAGTGTGATGCCCGCTCTACAAAAACGTTTATATGCCAGCGACCGGCGCAGCGCAAGCTACCAATCTTGTTAGGATATTATTTGAAGTTGCCAAAAACCCTAAAAAACGATTTTAATGACGTTTCTAACTCACTGTTCACTGAAGTAAGTTTTACAACTTCAGCTTTTAAGTGTACACGAATTAGGACCCCACATTTCAAACGCCTAGAACGACGGTATCCTAGTCCTTACTTAACACAGCAAGGGTGATAACTACATAGACCTTTGTGAAATTTAAAATTTTCCCGGCGAACTAAATACTTAAAAAGGTTTCGGGCATGCAGCCGGTCATCGTTAGCTTATATCCACGATATTTTGACTGGACAACTGCCAGCCATCCTCAGGTGAGCCATAGACGACTGTCGAAGACGCCCTCCGTTCCGTAATATGTAGCGTGCAGCGAGTATTCCGCGCATGCGTCAAAATCATATGGACAGACGAACCACACCGCCCGCCAGCAGCGCCCTCGCTGGTGGAACTGCAGAACTCAGCTGTCTTCGGCGTTGTCAATTGCCGCGGCCATCGGAATACTCTGACGTCTTCGTCTGGAGCAGATCTTAGAGATGGGGTTCCACGGATTATCTAGCTGGTAGCCATTGTCACGGTTGATAATATTGTCTGTCATGCGAATTTCCACTGATTCTTTTATGACGGAGTCCCAAAAGGATGTTGCTGTGGCAACTCAGCCGATATTATCAACAGACTGGGGGGGCTCTCCGCCTAAGTACTTCTGATATTTTAGTTAGTTTTGACGTGGTGTCTCTTTTTACTAAGGTACCTCTTGCAGACTCCTTGGCACTGATTGGCAATAAGTTTCAGGTGGGAATCACTGCTTTGTTTCGCCACGCGCTCTCCTCAACATATTTTATCTTCAACCAAGAATATTTTGAACAGATTGACGGCATTGGCATGGGTAGCCCCTTGTCTCCCTTGGTGGCCAACCTTTTTATGAAGGATTTTGAGGAGAGAGCACTTGAATCAGCAGCCTTCAAACCAACGTTTTTTGGAGGTATGTGGATGACACTTTCGTAGTGTGGCCTCATGGAGAAGAAAAATTAATGGAGTTTTTAGATCACCTCAACTCCATTTATGAGAACATTCGGTTTACCATGGAATTAGAGAATAATGGTTGCCTCCCTTTCTTGGATGTGCTAGTTAGACGGAAGAGTGATGGCTCTCTGGGGCATTCGGATTGTCGAACGCCCACACATACTGATTTGTATTTAAATTCGTCCAGCTGCTATCACCCATCGCAAACAATTACTTAAAACACTTGTACACAGAGCTGATGTAGTGTCAGATGCAGATAGTTTGCCTGAAGAGGGTTCTCAAAGAGAATGGAAATTCTACCCGGCAAATTAGCAAGGCACTTGCAAATAAGCCAAAGAAACAGGGAGTGGAGAAAGAAGAGAGCACGCCTACTAAATCTTTAGCTTTTCTTCCCTTTGTTGGCAACATTTCCTTCAAAATTGCAAGAATCCTCCACGGTTTCGAAGTGAAAGTAATTTTCCGTCCACCATCGAAGATTTCCGACCTGCTGGGATCAGTTAAAGACGATCTGGTATTGCGGAAGGCGGGAATTTATAAAATACCTTGTCAGTGTGGCATGTCATATATAGAAAAAACATTGCGAACAGTAGAAGAACGTTGCACTGAACATAAACGCTGTACTCGCTTTGCAACTTGGCAAGTCTGCAGTTTCTGAGCATTGCATTTTCACTGGACACACAGTGGAGTATGACCAGACAAGAATTTTGGCCACAGCAACATCTTTTTGGGACTCCGTCATAAAAGAATCAGTGGAAATTCGCATGACAGACAATATTATCAACCGTGACAATGGCTACCAGCTAGATAATCCGTGGAACCCCATCTCTAAGATCTGCTCCAGACGAAGACGTCAGAGTATTCCGATGGCCGCGGCAATTGACAACGCCGAAGACAGCTGAGTTCTGCAGTTACACCAGCGAGGGCGCTGATGGCGGGCGGTGTGGTTCGTCTGTCCATATGATTTTGACGCATGCGCGGAATACTCGCTGCACGCTGTATATTACGGAACGGAGGACGTCTACCCGATTTTCACGCCCCGCGACTGGGACATCGTGTTCGACGTCGCGGATCAATGGTTTAGGGAAGAGTCCCGTGTCGGTAGGATCAAGCCAACTCCCGAGGATGTTGAAGTTGAAAAATTTGCCGGCCAACAACGCGCCCTACGGCAGTAGCGAAATCACGAGAGGGCGGGACCCGTTGTCGAAAGTACCGGCCAGCCACTTAGGCCGTTCCTTTTCCTTTTCTCTTACTGCCCCTCTGACTATCCTTTAATCTTTCTCATATAAAAATAAAAAGAAAAAATCACAAAAAAAGAAACGCACAAAAGTGAAGCCAATCGGAAACTCCAAGAAATTTCATCCCCTACCCATCAAGCCAGAAGGAGAAGCGCCCCCGTTCGCTAGTACTTCATCTCCAGTCGAAGATATCCTCCTCTTCACGTGTGCGCGCGCGTCTTCGTCAGTCTTCGATGGCTCACCTGAGGATGGCTGGCAGTTGTCCAGTCCAAATATCGTGGATGGAAGCTAACGACGACCGGCTGCAAGCCCAAAACCTTTTTGAATAGATAGACCTTTATTAGTCGCCCGTGTTTGATAAAATAGATATCAGCACTATTTATTTCCTCGTTCATTCAAGTACACAACGGGTTGCTACATGTAATGAGCCGGCCGCGGTGGTCTCGCGGTTCTAGGCGCGCAGTCCGGAACCGTGCGACTGCTACGGTCGCAGGTTCGAATCCTGCCTCGGGCATGGATGTGTGTGATGTCCTTAGGTTAGTTAGGTTTAAGTAGTTCTAAGTTCTAGGGGACTGATGACCACAGCAGTTGAGTCCCATAGTGCTCAGAGCCATTTGAACCATTTTGCTACATGTAAATTTACATCTATGTGAATCTTCACCACAATTTTTTTCTCTTTTGAACACTGAACTAACTTTACAGTGTCTGCCTACATCTACATCAAAATACATACTCGTAAAATCATCGTATTGATAAAGCCGGAGGATACCACGAATTACTACCACTCGTATCGGTTCCTGTTCCACTCGTCGATAGAGCATGGGTAAGACGACTGTCTGAAAACCTCCGTACGAGCCCCAATTTCTCTTATGTTCGTGGTCTTTATACGAAACGCACGTTGACGGTAGTTGAGTCGTTATGCAGTTTGCCTAAAATGCCGGTTTTCTAAGTTTCCGCAATATATCTCGCGAAAAGAGCGTCGTCTTCCCTCCAGAGATTCCCGTTTTAGTTCAAGAAGCATCTCGGCAGTACTTGCATACTGATCAAACCTACCGATAACAAATTTAGCGGCATGCCTCTTGAATTGTTTCGATGTCCTTCATTAATCCGACCAACTCGAGCAGTAGTCAAGGATGCATCACACTGGCGTTCTATAGCCGTATCCTTTGTGGACGAGTTACGCTTTTCTCTAATAAACCGAAGTCGAGCGTCCGACTGCCCTACTAAAACACTATTTTTCCTTTTCGCTATTTATTTCTATTATTATTGCGCTATAATTTAGATGGCTACTTATAGGCAACTCCACATGATATTATTTTATGGCACCTTTTTCCAATCGCAATCAGATGTTGCTTTAGTTTGAGAGGAAAGGACTTATAAGTTTTCATTACTTCAATCATTTTTGATTAATTTTACAGTTATCTTCAAACAACAACATATACTACTACTGCAATTATAAATAAATCCAAATAATACAGGTACAAGATGCCCTGTTACCACTACTGTCTACCTTTTTCTACATCAGCAACTACAACTGAAACCTATCTTGACAATACTAGTACTAATATTTGTACAACAGTTACTTGTGAAACCGTTAGAGTCGCTGATCTTCACAGAACAAATAGGAAGTATAAGGTCTTTTGTAGCTTACTGTTTTTCTTCCCTGTAGCTTGAGATGAGCACAACAGTTTGCTCCTGTCGGAATATAGTTAGTTTCTCTCTATACGTTTCGTACCAGATTAGTCGCAATAATATCCAAATCGCATGGCCACGGATCACAGCGCATCACTTATGTGCCCTAATTCTTATCATTCTTCTCAGGTACACCTGCGACTACCTCCCTTCACTCTCCCTTTACCGGACCAAGCGATCGTTTATTTGGCTCCATCTTCGTTCTCTGGAGGCCATAATTATCCTGACTTTGGGCTGTTATCATAGTAGCGCTTTGATTTTTTCTGAGACAGAGTCAGCTGAAAGATTTATATGTTGGCTTTCCAAATAAAAAATTAATGGTGGCCCTCAGCTACATACCCTCAGACTCAGGGTTGAAATATTAAAAGTTTTGGCTGGTTTCGTTGTCTAGGGGCTGGGATACGTAGTTGCCGCATGACATACCAAATACTGCTGAGTCTACAATATACAATATGAATACACACATCTATCGAATGGTCGAAGGTTCCTATCACTCGGCACTTGCGAATTTTGAATGTAACATAGAAATCTATAAATGAAAGAATGCAATTAAATAAAATCTGCAGGTACTATTTTAACGACTTTAAATGATGAGTATGATAGCAGAAGCACCTTTAAGAATGCTGTTTATTACTGCAAAACACTAATTTGTGTCGATGGTCCAGCAATTAAATAAAAATATAAGTTGAATATCAGGGAAACAATAGATTACCACTTCAAGTAATTAGTAATGAGCAACAACATAGCTCGTGAGATATTCACTTCTAAATGCATACTATGTCTTCACTGCAGAAGCCACGGAAAGCTCACAAGCGCACAAGTCGGCACTAAGAAATATTTCTATCTCCCTCAATCCCGCATAAACTGCTCAACACTCTCCAAGTATTTCCTGCGACCGTCCATCGCGCCTTCCCGTCCAGCACTCCCCTTTGTCCTGTGCCACCCAATGCTGGTCCCCCACTTCCATACAGTCTCTCTATTGACTTCGGCAGGCGCTTACCACAGTAACGAGCGCTGTGATTGGCTAGAGCGCTCCCGCTATGTCTCCAAGCCAATGCACACTTACAAAAGTACTGGAACATGTACAAAATACTGGGTTTACATTTAAATAACTTGAAATTAAATAAACATTCTTACGGCTGGACCATAGACACGCTCTAACATACATTATTAAATACATAAACAAATTAAATAAACATATATCAAAGGAATAGAAGCAGAAGTAGGCCAGTAGCCTCATGTCTCTGTGCTTTCAAAAACGCAGTAAATATTTGACCAGTTTCTTCATGAATAGTATACATCGGATATAAACAAAGACACAGACGAATAAATATATATTTATAAGCATGCTGCTACCGTTTTTTCGTGTAACTGTGGAGTTCTTATGGCCTGACACGATCAATAGTAATGGGCCACTTTGACCTCCCGTAACTCAGTACTATTCAAGTTAAATGCCTGTTATTCATACCAACTTAGGTTTACGCTAACAGCTTTCTAAAGACTTGTCGATCGACAGAATCGGACGAACCGTGTAGATTTTGGGAATTCGTTGCTGGGTTCAAATGTTTCAAATGGCTCTGAGCACTATGGGACTTAACATCTATGGTCATCAGTCCCCTAGAACTTAGAACTACTTAAACCTAACTAACCTAAGGACATCACACAACACCCAGCCATCACGAGGCAGAGAAAATCCCTGACCCCGCCGGGAATCGAACCCGGGAACCCGGGCGTGGGAAGCGAGAACGCTACCGCACGACCACGAGATGCGGGCGTTGCTGGGTCTTACTTGTATAATTTACAGTCAGATACTAAACTATAAACTAATAAAGATAATGAAAATCTGATTACACCACCAGAATCGTCTTGCAAATAATGGCAAAGTACATGTTTCTTTTTGGGGTATCATGATTCCTCTGGCTACTATTAATTTCTACATGAACTGTGAAATGTCTGCCATTATGGTTACACAAAGTCCGCCATCTTTGGCACTCCCAGCATACAGATCTCCTTCATCGACATAAAGCACCTTCCACGACACAGCGTCAACATGCAATTCCCAGCCACGCGGTCGGCCTGGACCACGCACTGGGGCTGCCCCACTTGCTCCGGCTACTGTTCGGCACCACGCGGTTGCTGACGAGCCCCGGCTTGCCGAGCGGCCCGTGCGGCCACGCCAACTACGAACTTACAATATTTTCAGGGCGCCGCAACTCCCCCGTTACCTCACATACAGTATCAAAGTACTAATTTACTCTAAACGTTATCAACAATGTTACCTCTGAAAAGATGCTAGTAGTCCTTCTGTACCTTCAACTAGGGGAAATTCGCATAGAACTTGATCTGATGTGCCGATTTCGCTGCAGTCACAACTGGTCCTCGCCCGGCAACAATCTATATTACCGTATATGCGAAAAGACTTATATCCAGAAAGAAAACTGCGCAGTCCACTGTCTCCAAGTGTTATCTGAAACCTTTCCTTTACATCAGGAAGAAACTGAAACGTTCTCGTTCCATTTTGCTTCCTTTCTGTAAATATTCTTCATTACTCACAGAATTGTTGAAGATCCCGCAGTAATTTCGTGTATTTTTTTGTAATTTTTTTTTCCTTCTGCCAATAGACGAATATAGAGGTGGAGTCCCTCCACGCCCACACCGGCATGATGGCCAACACAAAAGGTCTACTGCCATCTCTGCATAAGGGTTAGTATTCACTAAAGTGAGGTGTCGCAGGATGTGGGTACTGCGATGTTTGCGTACGTCTGGTTAGGATTAACCATTAATACGCGCTCATCTGGAGATAGATTGGTCGAAATCTGACGAAGGGTAGCGGTTTGAAGGGCAGAGGAAAAAAAGTGCCAAAGCAAGAGCCAAGGGAAAAAAAGACCTCTGCGAAAGTTAGGTCGGGCGGCAAGAGCAGTAGCGGTTGTCTTGCTGCCTGCGATAGGTTGCGCAAGGATAGGCTTTGTTAGTAGTGGGTATCATGCATGTCGATACCTTGACGTTGTGCGTTTGTGCTGCTCGGCGGCTGGCGCTGGGTGCTGGTACAGAGTCCTCGTTCAGCGTCCTGCAACCTGCAACAGTTAGGTTTGTTATCGGTCTTGTGACCGATAGGTCATATACCGGAGGCACAGTGTGAGGGAGTGTTGGCAGATTGTTCGTGCGTCTGTGGGCGAGCTCGTCGGTGTCCCTGCTGTGGCCTGTTGGTCGGCTCTAATAGCAGCTGGTAGTTACCAGTCAGTGTTGCTGATATGCAGGGGCTTACCGGCGTTTGTCGCTGTTTGCGTATGTTAGTTTACCATAGGTGGTTATGCCCTAGCTAGCAGTGTCTTTGGCCGCTTGTGTTTCCACCTGTGGTTGTCCAACCGTCCTTTTGATCTGTAGTTCCATGTGACACGCACGCATTAATATAACAGTATTATACAATACACTGAGGTCATGGGATAGAGCTGGCGGCAGTATTGCGTACGCACAGTAAAGAAGAAGTGGATTGGCGAAGCTCTCCTTTGCAGTCAGGTGATTCAAGTGAAAAGGTGTCCAAGTGGGTATGATTGAACGGCGGGAATTAATAGACTTTGAACGAGGGCTGGTACTCGGAGCTAGACGTATGGGACATTACAGTTCGGTAACCAGTAGCAAATTCAATATTCTGAGATCCACAGCGTCAAGTGCGTGCCGAGAATACAAAATTTCAAGCACTACCTCTCACCATGGACAGTGCAGTAGCCGACGGCCTTCACTTAACCGTTTAGAACAAACAATAGAAATCAGTGAGGGACGTACGACGTGCGTGTATGTTAGGACAGTGCGGCGGAATCTGGCGTTAATGAGCTATGGCAGCAGACGACCGACGCGAGTGCTTTGGCTGACAACACGTCATCGCCTCCAGCACCTCTGCTGGGCTCGTGACGTATCAGCTGGACCCCAGACAACTGGAAAACAATGGCCTGGTAACCTGAGTCCCGATTTCAGAAGGCAAAAGCTGATGGTAGTTTTCGAGTGTGTCGTACACCCCACGAAGCCAAGGATCAAAGTTGTCACGAGACACTATGCAAGCTGGTAGTGGCTCGAAAATAGAGTTGGCTATGTTTACATAGAACACACTGGGTCCTCTGGTCAAACTGGACTGATCATTGGCTGGAGATGTTTATGTCCGGCTACTAGGACTGGTTTGTGAAGACAACAGGGGAAAGCTTGAACAATTTGTCAGTTTTGTAAATAGTGTAGCTCAAACAATATTAATTTGAAGCCACTTTGACTATTTCTCGACCGTGACTGTCTCAAGAATTATGTAGACTTTTTTTTTTTAAATTACCGCTACCAGTAACAAACTTTGTCAACTATTGTATTACCTATTCATTTAGCGACATGTTTCGAGGGTCAAACCTCGTCTCCAGGCTAAATGGCATTACAAAAACAACTTTACAATAAGGTCATTGTTTTTGTAATGCCATTTAGCCTGAAGATGAAGTTTAACCCTCGAAACATGTCGCTACATAAATAAGTAATACAATAGTTGACAAAGTTTGTGACTGGTAGCGGTAATTAAAAAAAAAACCTTTACGTATCAAACAATAAGAATTGTAAATTGTAAGGTCATGCTTACCATCTTTTAACGGATCCTTTGATAACAATTTGATATATATACCAGGACTTTTGATTTCAGACGTTTTTTAAAAAAAGTATTTTGTGTTGCAAGTTAAACGAAGTACGTTAATTATTGATCTACAATATAAGTATAGATATCTGGAAGTAAAATCCAAGTAAAAGCTTGATTTCTTTCTGCAAATTCTTTACACTAATCTGTTTAAAGCAGATTTTTGGAAATATATTTCTGTCATAAATTATGGTTCAATAATTTTTAATAGATATTATCAAAAATTTTATTAGTTAAATCATTGTTCTTTCTTAATAAATCTTTAATTTTCAAATTTAAGTCCTAAGAATAATCTATATTTTTAATTTAGTATGTTTTAAGACAGTATACAATATTTCAGCCCTGTATTCGTAATAATTTTTAACCAATATGCACCAGAACATAAAAAAATGAACTTCCAGGAAAGCTCAAGTTAAAGCTGAAACTTGTTTCTCTACCTACTCTGCATAACACTAATGCATCACAAGGCCATATGCGTCTTGTTTCTGATATTGTTATCCAGCCCTTTTCTTTTTCAGAACTAGTCTTCTCATTCTTGCATTTTTGGTGGCTTCCAGCACTGATTTCGCTGCATCTAAGAGTCCCTGCGGTTAACAGCAATTAAAGTTCTTTGCATATTTAGTCCGCCAAGCACTCCCATCGTTTCCATAACCTTAAACATGCACCATCACTGAACATACCAGAGCATCCAGCATGCCCATTTTCAAAGGATTTAGTCCTACCTGAACAGTTTTTGGTATTCGTTCCCATACTAAGTTGTTAAAAATTCTCATATGGATTTAGAGTCGTACCATACAATTACTTCCCTTGTAATCTTACGTCACTAAGACATTAGAGATTAAAAAATGAAAAAAAGCCGGCCGAAGTGGCCGTGCGGTTAAAGGCGCTGCAGTCTGGAATCACAAGACCGCTACGATCGCAGGTTCGAATCCTGCCTCGGGCATGGATGTTTGTGATGTCCTTAGGTTAGTTCGGTTTAACTAGTTCTAAGTTCTAGGGGACTAATGACCTCAGCAGTTGAGTCCCATAGTGCTCAGAGCCATTTGAACCATTTTTTGAATGAAAAAAAAAACAAGTGAAAAAATGCTGTTTTCAACAGAACTGTCTACGTGACATGGGGACTTCACCATGTGTGCCGATACCATTAAATTTCTCAGTTTTGGGAGTTTCTTTGGGGCAATTTCCTCGAAGTAACCTTTTTCTTTTTCAGAACACGAGAGAGAACTTTCTAAGGCAAACATTAAAAAATCGGTATTTTGTCACTTACTCCTTAAGGTCTGCGTACAATGAGCTGTAAGAGCTTTTTTAAATATTAGCACAATTTGCGAATCCATATTTTTATATTCTCATCATGAACCATTTTCCTGCTAGCTTCATAGGTATGTATTTTCATTTAAACTCTCAAGTTTCTTTACCGATTTCTTAAAATTGTTTCCAACGTCGAAATATGGATCCACGGTGTAGGAGCTTGCGATGATGATTTCTATCCGCACGTGCGTAGATCGAATAACAGGACAGGAGGAAAGTACCGTTGGCTGATCATCGCAAGTGCTATCTCTCAGCAATCTGCGTCCCTATTCGCCGGCTTACGCCAGGTGTTGGATGCAGCTGCGGGGTCTCGCAGCTCGTTCCTTTTACCCACGTCGAAGGAAACGGCGGACGTTAACACATAGAAACGGCTTGGGCAGTACTGGGCTATACAACATACTGATTTAAGTACAGAATTCGCATTCTTGCATTATCCGTTTGATGGATTGTTGATGGCGGTGGTGAAGTTATCGGTATTGTAATTTAGCATACAACACACGACTTCACGGAATGTTATCCACAGCTACGAATTTCGGTAGTCAAATTCCGTTCATACACAATGCCTCAAAAATGGCTGGTTGGTTGATTTGGGGGAGGGGACCAAACAGTGAGTTCATAGGTCCCCTCGAATTAGGAAAGGAAGTCGGCGATGCCCATTCAAATGAACCAGCCCGGCATTTACCTGGCGCGATTTAGGGAAAGCACGGAAAACCTAAATCCCGCTTACGGGTTTGAACCGCCGTCCTCCCGAATACGACTCCAGTGTGATAACTACTGCGCCACCTCGTTTGGTCACTCAGAAATGCATAAAAGTCATAGAATAAATGTATTGGAACATAAAGTCTTACTTTCAAATTGGCAATCGGTGTCCCTCTGTTTTACTACATGATACTACCGCCCTTATATGTTACTATAATTCTCATGATGCTAAATGTAATTAAATAATATACTATTTTACCTATACACACACACACACACACACACACACACACACACACACACACATATATATATATATATATATATATATATATATATATATATTCCTACTGTAAAGCAGAATTACCGATCGCGTCTGATTAACGTCACATCAGCCTCCTTCCCAAACGTTGACTTCCTGTGTAAGCATCTAGTATACGGAGCCAACTGTTTCACTGTGCCTGTGACGTTTATCTGTGAATTTATTTACATCGTATTACCGCCATATTCAAATAAGAACCATGAACCCAAGGAGGAATTCGTTACCAGTCTCCTCCGCTTTTACATTGCATATAATAACAAATCGAGCCCACTGAACTGATATTTCTAGTCCGTCAAGTATGTCAAGTTTCCTTCGTTTCTTTCCTATGTTCACCACCTCTAAATCTTTTTCAATGACTGTTTGGCGTATTTGTTTCGCTGTTACATGTTCTCCATAAATGCCCAATCTGGAAGTTTCTATGCGCTCTTTATACCTTGGTCAGAATGTTCATCGCGACTGTCGTGTATACCGAGTGGTTATAATTAATATGCAACTACTCATAGAGATCCAGTGTAGGCAGTAATTATCTCATGGGAGCGGAACGTCAGAGAAGGCATAATGTTGATTTTATAATTAATCGCCGCTTACACTGTTTGTTCAGTGTGAGCACTAGAGACGTCGACGAAATGTTCTACGTCGCCGGCCACTTCAGCCGAGCGGTTCTACGCGCTTTAGTCCGGAACCGCTCTGCTGCTACGGTCGCAGGTTCGAATCCTGCCTCGGGCATGGATGTGTGTGATGTCCTTAGGCTAGTTGGGTTTAAGTAGTTCTAAGTCTAGGGGACTGAGGACCTCAGATGATGAGTCCCATAGTGCTTAGAGCCATTTGCACCATTTTGCTGTACGTCGCCAGATTTGCACCTGGTGGCCAAAATTGGAACTAATTTTTTTCCAGCGTAAATCGGTTTCTCATTAACCCATTAGCATATCTACCAACTGTTGCTGCTATACTATAATTACAGCCCACACTGTGTCTCTGTGAGTAGCTTCAGTTTAATCGTAACCACCTTGTTCCCATAGCTGGAAGCACAAGCGGCCAATGACACTGCTAGCTAGGGCATAGCCACCTATGGTAAACTAAAATACGCAAACAAGCGAAAACGTCGGCAAGCCCCTGCATGTCAGCAACACTGACTGGTAATTACCAGCTGCTATTAGAGCCGACCAACAGGCCACAGCAGGGACACCGACGAGCTCGCCCACTCACGAACAAACAATCCGCCAAAATTACCTTACAATGTGCTTCCGATATATGCTCTATCGGACACAAAAACGGTAATAAACCTAACTGTTGCAGGTTGCTGAAGCTTGAAACACGTATGTTGTGTGGCGGCGATGGCGAGGCATTGCAGAGTCTCTGACCAGAGAGCTATTTATCGTGGCTAGTCTGCGCTTGACCGCGCGAGAGTTGCGAGCGGTACTCGGTCAGTAGTAGTCGTGCAGTACAGGTGCGAGCAGTAGTCAGTGGGCAGTCGGTCAGTAGCAGTAGGGCAGAGCAGTCTGTCGGTAGTAGCAGCCCAGTGCAATTGTGTGTGAGGAGTCGGCGGGCGTCGACATGGCACTCTGGTCAAGATACAGGACGAGGTATATTATTTTTAAATGCGCTCAGCTAATAATGTAAATTAACTGTAACTAATTTGTGCAACAATCGCCCCAATAATAATTTTGGTTTTCAAAGCAATTTTTTACAAAGAATTCTTTAATGAAACAAATATTCCCTTGATATTCCTTAAAGAAAAGCTTCCCTTAAATTCAAAATTTTTGCAATCAATTTCCTCCAAGCTATGGCAAAAACAATAAGAGCAGAAATTTGACATGCAGTTTCAATGAGGTAAGAAATTAATTATGATTTTTTTTGCACAGAGCCAAAGACCGATATTTTGGTTTAATTGAGTTTACATTGTCACTGAAGTCTCATTAGCATTGAATTGTTTTTCATTATTTTCGTGACAGCTTACACCTTGAGTCAGATTGCGATTCTCATTTTTATTGTCATTAAATTTATTTGCTGGGAGCTTACGTTAGGTTGTATTCTTGTTAACATTCAACTATTGTGTTTCAAAATTTCTCTGGGGAGCTTACACTTAGCTCAATGTGCATTAGCATTTAAAATAATATCATTACAATTTTTTTGTGTGGAGGTTACACTTGGCGACACCCAGACCAGGCTCGTATTTCGTTGAGAATCTTTTGCAAAACAGTCAGATATCTGCTCTTATTTGCTTAGATATAATTAGGATTTGGCGCAACGCTTTTACTAACATTGTGACTTTCTTTCTACAGGTCAACGGCAATTCGTTGCTCTGTTGTATTTGTGTGTTGTTTTTGCATTGTGCTTATTTGTTTTGTGAATAATTGTGACTATTGCAAAAATGCCGCGAAAGACTGTGAATAGTGTACCGCGAGGTATTATGAATGAAATTACCGACTCAAACAACTTTACCGATAGGACTTGTGACACGGAGTGTCATGATGACAATCCTGCGTTCACTGACAATCAGTGCATTCCAACCAATAATGATGACTTTCACCTTAATAATGAACAAACGAACTCAATTGTCTCTTCTGTTAATTTGACGACAATTGATGACGCGGGACGCTCTATTGTAATGAGCGCTGCCCAGCTTAACACACCCGGTTCGGAAAATTCAAGTGATGTACAGACAAATTTTTCTAATGAAAGTGATCAGGATACTCAAAGTAGGACGGATCTATTTAATTCCGAAACGATGACTGATAGTGTACATTCGACTGAAAAATCTTTTTGTAAATTACAGAATGACCAAATGGTTACAGAAAGTGAGATAATTCCAGATCCAACACTAAACAGCACAGATAATAGAGTAGATAATGTTACATTGGGTCAAATTATGGCAATATTGCTACAAAATAGTAAAAAACTAGACAATACTGATGAAAAATTCAAACAACTTAGTGAACAGAACAAACAGCTAAATGATAAATTAGACAACAGTTCCAAACAGCTAAATGATAAATTAGACAACAGTTCCAGACAGCTTAGTGAACAAATTAGAGACGTTGCCGCACAGTGTCATGACACTAAGGAACAGTTACACGAGGAAATTGAGGCTTGTTCAAAGAAAAATAGCGAAGAAATTAGATCTGTTGCTCAAGAATTAAGGGAAATGCAAACAGCCGCAACAGAAACGCTTAGAGCGGAAATTAGTACAGTCGCTAAACAATGCTCTGAAAAGGCTACACAATTACGTGACGAATTTAGAACAATGACAGCAGAACTTTCGCGCGCAATGGATGAAAAGATAGACGCGAAATTCGACCAACAGAACTCTCAAATTGACGAACGCTTTAATCTTCACATACAAAACAGTGATACGCGTTTCCGCAAATTTATTCAGGATCAAAATAAAGTCAAACGTCAAGTCATGGGAACAATCACTGCTCAAAGACAAGAAGACAAACGTAAAATGTTTGCGAAGGCAAAAACGTATGTAGACAATAATATTACTACAGTGTCCGACAAAATTAATACCATCGAACAGTTGAACGCGGAATTACGTGATGAAATTTCTGATCTTAAATCAAAAACAGATACACACACAGTAGATATTCAAACAGTGACAGACAGATTCGAACAATTAGAACTAACACAGGATTGCGATGTCATCAAAGCTGGTGTTAAAAAACTGAGCGAAACTACACGTAAGTTGCAAAAACAGATTAATGCGTCTGATTCTAAAACCGATGATCAGGTAAAAATACTGACTGAAAAATGTGATGAATTGGCCAGTCGTATTGACGTTATTGAAAGTAATAATGACAGCAAATCAGACGACACTTCACCGGTTTCATTTAATCAAACACCTGAATTTCAAAATCTACAACAGACAGTCAATGAGATCGATTCAGCTAATCACTCATTACGGAGAAATTTGTCAAGTTTACAGCAAGAGGTAACAGATATGAAAAATATTTCAGTTAATAACTCAACACAGCGGACGCCACTTAGTGAACATTTGTCAGACTTACGCAACGCGTATAATTTGGGCAATCTGCAAAGAGTACGGGACTTAGATTCAGAACGAACACAGACAAACAGATTCTCACACAAAACTGAACGTGTTCACAAATTCAGAGACAAGAACGTAGATCACGAGCAATTTTTATCCGTAATAAAATCTAAGGAATTTAATAATGACAGAGCACAGATACACGATTTGTACTGTATAAGACAATTTATTTTTGTACTTTCACCGCTATTACCTGTAATGCAGAAATTGGAATTAACATGGATACAACTATTTGCTTTTGAATTTATACCGCTATTGCCTGTAACGCAAAAGCTAAAATTTATTTGCAGTGCGTAATTGACCTCAGGGGATTCATTACGCTTTAATGAATATGTGCCGTAGCGTGCATAGGGCCCCGAGCTGTAGTAGTGCTGTTTCATCTTTAGTTTTCTGCACTGCTGCCTTCTCTTCTACTATCCTTTATGTCTATCAAAACAGCTCTTTAACTATTGCTCTATGTAGAATTAAGAAACGTTGTAATGAAAACCCGATATGACAAATCTTTTACCGAATGTGACAATTTTCAGTAGGCACTCCCGTAATGACAACTACCGCCGTAATTTTAATTACAGATAAAATCGTAATCATCAGTGTGTATAAAATTTTGAGCAATCGGTACCACATTTTTGTAACAATAGATGTTTTTCACCACAACAGCATGAAAGCCAACCGCTTAGCATACCTAACCAACAATGCAGTCTACAAGGTCAACCAAACTTTAATGTTTCGCCGCGTGCACGTATAGTCCCAGATCCAACAAATAGTAACCCACGACAGCAAGGAAACAACTACGTAGAAAGAAGACAGTATTTCAATTCCTATCGCAATGCACCGTATAGGAATGACTATTACGACAGACGTAAAAACGATGAGCACAATTATCAGCGTACATATAATAACAGTCGGTCTCACCAACAGCAAAATCATACGCAAGAGCATATTCTCATGAATGAACCCGACAGTAGGTACCATCCAGAACGTAATACGTCTGGAAGAAGTAATAGAACAGTTCAAATAGTAGAAATGCCACAATATCTTCCTGATAATAGTAACACGTCAGATAGAATCTGACTAGATACAGTACAGGTTGCATATTCCAGTAACGTAAGCAATAATTTAGACACGCAGAATCTTGTTCACGAAAATGTTATTAATTTTGACGCCATCCGACACACGTTTGCATTAAAGACAGAATTACGACGTACGTAGACGATATTCTTATTGCAGAAGCTAACTGGTCTGAACACAATGTGATTTTAGAACAACTGTTGCAAACTTTTCATGCTCAAGGACTCACAGTTAATCTCAGTAAATCGCACTTTGGCAAAACTTCCATAAAATTTCTTGGACACGTAATTTCAGCAGAAGGCATTGCGCCTGATCCGGAAAAACTTCAAGCTCTACGTGACATTACTATTCCTACAACGAAGAAGCAATTACGCAGTTTTTTGGGTTTAATTAATTTTTTTTCGTAAATTTATTCATCACTCTGCTTTAGACACACCCAGATTATGCCAATTAACAGGTAAAAACAGTATTTGGTCTTGGGATAAGCAAGCACATTCTGAATTCATGAACCTGAAACATGCTTTGTTGAATGCACCACTTTTATCGCACCCAGATCTTACTAGAAATTTTTCCATTGCCACCGACAGTTCCAATACCGCTTTAGGCGTACACATTATCCAGGAAATTGAAGAAGAAGGCTCAACAGTAATTAAAAACATCGCATTTGCAAGCCGCATTTTGTCACCTGCTGAACGAAATTACTCCGTTACAGAATTGGAAACATTATGTGTTGTACGGGCTTTTACGAGATTTCGGCACTTTCTTTATGGCAGACATACCACCGTTTACACAGACCACAGAGCGATACAATTTTTACTTTCGGCTAAATTCACTCACGACAGATTAAGCAGATGGAAACTTCATTTACAAGAATTTAATTTTACAATAGTTCACATTCCCGGCACACAAAATGTTATAGCAGACGCACTATCGCGTTCTCTGAGCAACAATCAGCAAGACGTAGCCACCAACTTCTGCAAAGCAAATTTCAGTGTCATGTACATTCAGCAAGTAGCATTTGAAAATTTTATTTCGTCGTCATTACAGGACATAGCACTAGAACAAAATAAAGACAACGTGTGGAAAGAAATTAAACACCTTTGGCAAGATAGGAATAATGTTACGATTAGAAACCATTACACTGTACGCAATGACATTCTGTTTCGCCGCTCTTATCCTGACAGCAACAACTGGTTATTATGCATTCCTGACGAACTGGTTAACAAATTAATCTGGTACACTCATTTAAGTTACGCACATTACGGAGCAAGAAAATGTTTTCTTATACTGAGACAGAACTGTTATTTTACCAACATGGAGAAACGTATACGACGAGTTTTAGCGTCTTGTAAAATTTGCCAGAAAGCTAAGTCAGACACCACTTCACATATTCCTCCATTATATCCCATTATACCTGTTAAATTAAGACATATGGCCGCAGTAGACATTTTTGGTCCTATTCCGAGAACTAACAGAGGTTTTTGCTACATCTTTGTCGCTGTTGAACTCACTTCAAAATTTGTTACCTTCACTCCGTTACGCAAAGCTACAGCTAAAACTGTTTCGAAAGCATTTGTAAAACATTTTCTATTTCATATAGGGCATGTGTTGCAAGTAATTTCTGACAATGGATCACAATTTCGTTCTGCTATATGGACACGCATGTTACGAGCTAGAAACATTTCTCCGATTTATATATCCAAGTACCATGCTTCTTCGAACCCCTGTGAAAGATTAATGAAAGAAATTGGTAAGCTGTGTCGAATATACTGCCACAAAAGACATATTGATTGGGATACACACATACTCTCATTCCAAGATGTAATTAATTCCATTCCAAATGAATCCACTATGCTATCTCCGTCTGTTATACTGAAAAACGTTCAACCACCAAACAAAATTAAAGAGTTAGTAAACTTCCCTACTTGTCGTCGACTAAGACACCACGAAATAATTAACATTGCGCTGAACAACATTAAACGTGCCGCAGAGCGCCCAAGAAGACAGCAAAAACAGGTTTGTAGACGCCGACACTTTCACATTGGACAGAAGATATTAGTACGTACACACTATTTATCCAGCAAATTAAAAGGTAAGTGCAGTAAATTTGAACTTCTATACGCAGGTCCATATCGGATTCGCAGCATCCCTCATCCCAATGTGGTACACGTCGAAACTTTGAGAACCAGAAAATCGAAAGGCAACTACCATTGGTCAAATATTAAACCCTTTATTGAATGAAGACACTTTATGATTCAACACACTATGATGCCATTTACTAATTTTTTTTTATGACCACTTATGCAATTATATTCACATGACTAATTATTGATGATTATCGTATTTTTTCTTGGCAAGTGCCCAGCAAGGTAAGGTTAGCAAGTCGCTTTTCTTGTCGTTACACATCAGACCGTGCACATTTTCCATTTTTTTGTGTGTATGATTGTATTCCAGTTTTGTTTGTATGTACTGTGAAATAGTTCGGATATAACACACACCAGTTGACTTTGACATTTTTGTTGCCCTATGACATCTCAAGATCGTGACTGTTTTACATTTTTTTGCCGCTGCATTGTGATATTCTCTGTACATTTTGCCTTTGGACACTGTCTATGTTTTTGACATATTACGTTTTCTGTCATGTTATGCTGTATGCTTAATTATGTCACCATAAACCAGTCATTATTTAATAAGTATATGATTTAAATGTAAGACATTAATCTCTGTTCATCAATTTCAGAAAGAAATGATGCGTGTAAGAAATAAATTCAACAGAAATGGGAATTTCACCTACGGAATAAACGAAAGAAGATGCAATAACTTTATGAGGAAGAGTAAATGGATCAGGATTAACAAGCATTAACAAGAATATACTATACTCATCGTAGAATAGCAGTCTTAACTAATTTTTTTTTTTCAGAATACAAGGTGATTGATGCAGGCTGTCAGACAGAACTACACATCTTAGTTTTAGTGATGAAATATGCTAGAGATAAGGAATAGTTGTGTAATGAGTAATGAAGTGATTTTTTTGCAGATGATAATGAATGCTGATGAATAATGATGAAGAATATGCTACTATGAATAATGAAGTTTTTCTTTACAGGTGATGATGATAATGGTGTTATGATGAGATGTATAATGAAGTTTTTTTCTTTGCAGATGAGGATAACGTTGAAGTTATATTTAGGCTATGTAGTTATTTAAGTATTTGTTGCAGTTCGTTTTGACAGCAAGTGTTATATTGCACAGTATAATGACTGAAGGTTTTGGAAAGGACAGCTATGGAACACATTTTTATACACATTTCACTACCTGTTAATTCGAAGTTCACTACTTTTCAGCATAAAATGCATTTCTCTTTTCAGCTTAATAATCCATTTTTATATATTTTTTGCAGGAGAAATTATTTATGGGATTAATGTGCTATAAGCAGTTGTTCATTAAATCTATGAATGTGGTTACATATACTCTACTTGTTTCATAATCTTGCCACAGCTGACTTATAACGGATGACGTTACACATTTTCATTTATACCAATAACCCAGAAGCAAATTCTTCTCTCTTGCTTTCCCCTATAATTACCCTAAGCAATGCATTGCTAACAAAAAAATGTATTACCAGTCCCAAATAATGTTACTAGTTTAAGACAATTCTGAATAATACTGATCAGCTCTGAATAGTATGTCACTCCAGTAATTACTTCTTAATGATACAAAAAAAAATAATAATGCTTTGTAACTGGCTAATAACTGCCACTGTTTATTGTAAAGAGACTACTTATAATGCCCATGATTGTTAATGCTGTGACTGTAACTAACTGATTTTTAATAATGACTTCTTAATGATCTGAATAATACTGAATGATGAACAATGTTTTATACTATTCAATACTTACTGGCCACTGAGTGCCAATAATTAATCTAATTAAATGAATTATGACCTTTCATGTTTTGGTAACTGGCCAATGAGTGCCAATAATTAATGTCACTAAATGGATTATGTTATTAATTATGCCATTAATTAGCTCTTGTTTTCAATGTTGACTTTTCATCTTTTGGTAAATGGCCAATGAGTGCCAATAATTTGTATCACTCAATGTATTATGTTAATGCTAGGCCAATAATTGACTCTTTTTTTTCAATTAAGACTTCTGATGAACATTATTCTGTCATACTAAATATGCTTTGTAACTGGCCAAGGACTGCCACTGTTTATTGTAATACGATTACCCATGATGCCAATAATTTAATTTTATGAACATTATTCTGTAATACTACATACTTGGTACAGAAATGTTCAATAACTGGGCTATGAATGCCGCAAACTACTACTGTAATTCTCAATGAAGCCTATTATGTGACTTAATGTCCTTCACCTTATGAGCTAACTACCCTGAATTACTGCAATGTCCATTTGTCCTGTCCATCCTCATGATCATGGAGCACTATATTTGGTTTTTGCACTAATTCTATGTTGCTGCACCACCGTGAGCGATGAAGACGTTATTATGGTCCCACTGTTTGGTGTACCTAATGTACTGCCAAAATGAAAACATGGAATATTACTACGACAGTTCAGTGTCTTGGCTACGCTGATAAATTCTGATGGGAAAAGAACTTCAAATTGTGTCACTGGGTGTTCTACTTCTGTGGAAAGATATGGACTTTCAGAGCAGCTGTGTACAATCTAAAGTGCTACAACCATGATGCAATCCTTCCCTTTCCTATCCTAATAGTGAAAATCATTTTTTTGCTAACATCATTTATGTTCATGGGCTATACATTTTTTTCGATTTGCTGAACTCCAGTGCGAGTACACCTATGTCACTTGTCGACATGATTTTTGCCATTATGTTTATTTGTTGTGAAAATGCTAAAGACATTTTTTCGATTTGTTCTGAAGTACATGTGCACTCTTGTCTTTTATATTGTATATACATTTTTATTTTGATGATATGTTCTGAACTACAGTGCATGTGCACTTATGTTATGTGTTAATATGTTTTCTACTGAACTTCAGTGCCTGTGCACTTTTATCATTTTTCAATATGATTTGTACTCATTCTGTATGTTCAGTACTTCAGTGCGTATGCACTTATGTCATTTGTTACTCATTGTATATACATTTCGTCATTTGCTGATATGTTCTGAACTGCAGTGCATGTGCACTCGTGTCAGTTGTCAACATGATTTTCTGCCATTCTGTTTATTTGTTCTGAAAATGCTACAGAATTTTTTCAGTGCGTGTGCACTTTGTTATCTGTCAAATAATTTGTATATACCGTTTTCTGATTTGCTACTATGTTTTGTACTCACATTTTGTCTTTGTTTGAAATGTTTTGTACTCGGCGTATGTGCACAACATTTAATTCATATATCTAAATATTCTGTAAATTGTACAAGTTGATTAATTAAAAAAAAATTTTGCCGCGCTTGGCAAGTCCAAATGACTCACCATCACTGCCAAATTTTTGCCCCCCCAGTGGAGGGTTATGAAACACGTATGTTGTGTGGCGGCGATGGCGAGGCATTGCAGAGTCTCTGACCAGAGAGCTATTTATCGTGGCTAGTCTGCGCTTGACCGCGCGAGAGTTGCGAGCGGTACTCAGTCAGTAGTAGTCGTGCAGTACAGGTGCGAGCAGCAGTCAGTGGGCAGTCGGTCAGTAGCAGTAGGGCAGAGCAGTCTGTCGGTAGTAGCAGCCCAGTGCAGTTGTGTGTGAGGAGTCGGCGGGCGTCGACATGGCACTCTGGTCAAGATACAGGACGAGGTATATTATTTTTAAATGCGCTCAGCTAATAATGTAAATTAACTGTAACTAATTTGTGCAACAATCGCCCCAATAATAATTTTGGTTTTCAAAGCTATTTTTTACAAAGAATTCTTTAATGAAACAATTATCCCTTGATATTCCTTAAAGAAAAGCTTCCCTTAAATTCAAAATTTTTGCAATCAATTTCCTCCAAGCTATGGCAAAAACAATAAGAGCAGAAATTTGACATGCAGTTTCAATGAGGTAAAAAAATTAATTATGATTTTTTTTGCACAGGGCCAAAGACCGATATTTTGGTTTAATTGAGTTTACATTGTCACTGAAGTCTCATTAGCATTGAATTGTTTTTCATTATTTTCGTGACAGCTTACACCTTGAGTCAGATTGCGATTCTCATTTTTATTGTCATTAAATTTATTTGCTGGGAGCTTACGTTAGGTTGTATTCTTGTTAACATTCAACTATTGTGTTTCAAAATTTCTCTCGGGAGCTTACACTTAGCTCAATGTGCATTAGCATTTAAAATAATATCATTAAAATTTTTTGAGGGGAGGTTACAAGCTGAACGAGGACTCTACACCAGCACCCGGCGTCAGCCTCCGAGCAACACAACCGCACAACGTCAAGGTATCGACATGCATGATACCCACTACTAACAAAGCCTATCCTTGCACGACCTATCGTATGCAGCAAGACATCCGCTACTGCTCTTACCACCCGACCTAACTATCGCAGAGGTTTTAAATATATTAGCCAGTTTCTGTGACGCTTCCCTAAAATGTGGCACAGTGATGGTCTTCTTTTTATCAACTAGTTCGTTTTTATAAATTTCTGGTTGCCAAGCTCGTTTAGGAATCAAAGCGTCTGTCGCCGTATACTTTCTAAAGATATAAGTGGTATGCAGTTTGTCTCATTACCTTTAGGTATTAATACTTAATACAACTATTATAAGCCGGCCGCTGTTGTCGAGCTGTTCTATTCGCTTCGGTCCGGAACCACGAGGCTGCTACGCTCACGTTCGAATCTTGCCTCGGGCATGGATGTGTGTGATGTCCTTAGGTCAGTTAGGTTTAAGTAGTTCTGAGTCTACGAGACTGATGACCTGAGATGTTGAGTCCCATAGTACTTAGAGCCATTTCACCATTTGAACTATTATAAGGGGAGGCCAGATGAGGAGGAAAAAAGTAAATAAACCATTTATTACTTCGCAGCCAGTCGCCATAACTGTAAATACATTTATTCCATTGTGTGACAGGACGGTCAATGGCTTCAAGGAAAACTGTTCACGGTTGCCTACGGAAACATACACTCCTGGAAATTGAAATAAGAACACCGTGAATTCATTGTCCCAGGAAGGGGAAACTTTATTGACACATTCCTGGGGTCAGATACATCACATGATCACACTGACAGAACCACAGGCACATAGACACAGGCAACAGAGCATGCACAATGTCGGCACTAGTACAGTGTATATCCACCTTTCGCAGCAATGCAGGCTGCTATTCTCCCATGGAGACGATCGTAGAGATGCTGGATGTAGTCCTGTGGAACGGCTTGCCATGCCATTTCCACCTGGCGCCTCAGTTGGACCAGCTTTCGTGCTGGACGTGCAGACCGCGTGAGACGACGCTTCATCCAGTCCCAAACATGCTCAATGGGGGACAGATCCGGAGATCTTGCTGGCCAGGGTAGTTGACTTACACCTTCTAGAGCACGTTGGGTGGCACGGGATATATGCGGACGTGCAATGTCCTGTTGGAACAGCAAGTTCCCTTGCCGGTCTAGGAACGGTAGAACGATGGGTTCGATGACGGTTTGGATGTACCGTGCACTATTCAGTGTCCCCTCGACGATCACCAGGGGTGTACGGCCAGTGTAGGAGATCGCTCCCCACACCATGATGCCGGGTGTTGGCCCCGTGTGCCTCGGTCGTATGCAGTCCTGATTGTGGCGCTCACCTGCACGGCGCCAAACACGCATACGACCATCATTGGCACCAAGGCAGAATCGACTCTCATCGCTGAAGACGACACGTCTCCATTGGTCCCTCCATTCACGCCTGTCGCGACACCACTGGTGGCGGGCTGCACGATATTGGGGCGTGAGCGGAAGACGGCCTAACGGTGTGCGGGACCGTAGCCCAGCTTCATGGAGACGGTTGCGAATGGTCCTCGCCGATACCCCTGGAGCAACAGTGTCCCTAATTTGCTGGGAAGTGGCGGTGCGGTCCCCTACGGCAGTGCGTAGGATCCTACGGTCTTGGCGAGCATCCGTGCGTCGCTGCGGTCCGGTCCCAGGTCGACGGGCACGTGCACCTTCCGCCGACCACTGGCGACAACATCGATGTACTGTGGAGACCTCACGCCCCACGTGTTGAGCAATTCGGCGGTACGTCCACCCGGCCTCCCGCATGCCCACTATACGCCCTCGCTCAAAGTCCGTCAACTGCACATACGGTTCACGTCCACGCTGTCGCGGCATGCTACCAGTGTTAAAGACTGCGATGGAGCTCCGTATGCCACGGCAAACTGGCTGACACTGACGGCGGCGGTGCACAAATGCTGCGCAGCTAGCGCCATTCGACGGCCAACACCGCGGTTCCTGGTGTGTCCGCTGTGCCGTGCGTGTGATCATTGCCTGTACAGCCCTCTCGCAGTGTCCGGAGCAAGTATGGTGGGTCTGACACACCGGTGTCAATGTGTTCTTTTTTCCATTTCCAGGAGTGTAGCTGCACCCAAGCGTACACCTCGCCGCCCGAAATCTACGGCCACGAATAGCTTTCTTTAGGACGCCAAAGGTATGGAAACTGCTCAGGGAGAGATCGGGACCTTATGGAGGATATGTAAGGGCTTCCCTGCTAAACTTCTGTAGCGTAGTCGCAACAACCTGCTCACAAAGTGCCCGTCCACGTGTTGCGAAGGTTGTTGCCACTACGGTGTGGAAGTTTGCTGGGAAGCCCTTACACATCTTCCATACGGTCCCTGTCTCTCCCTGAGCGATTTACATATTCTTGGAGCCCTAATGACATTCGTAGCAGTCTATTTGCTTCGGACTGAGAGGTGAACGCATGGGTACACTCTCGTCTGCGTAGGCAACCGCAGACATTTCTCTAAGGCTATATTTGTAATTAACTGCTTTCGTCATTAAACTCCAAATTATTCATAAAGAATTTGTATTCGCAGAAGTAGGCGCCAGATTAATTTCTGGTTATCTTCCTCCAAGTTTTTGTTTATGTAAAAAATTGCACCCTCTACAACAGGTTAAGAAAAGAGAAATGCTTAAGGGAAAAAAATGAGATGATTTTCGTTATTTGGGCAGCTAACGCACTGACTGTGGACGAAATAGACAATATGTAACTTGTATACTGTCGACAGGAAGAAAAAAGAAATTCGTGAACGTTGAATAGAAATTTAAGTGTTAGCCACATTTTCAGAAGATGTCTAGAGTATTGTCCTGTATAGAAGTGAAACCTAGACGATAGACAATTAGACAAGAAGAGAATAGATGCTTTTGAAATGTGGTGGTAGAGAAGAAAGCTGAAGATAGATGGGATAACTAATGCAGAAGCACTGAATCGAATAGGGTACAAAAGAATCTTTTGAAATGTGATGGTAGAGCAGAATGCTAAAGATTATTTGGATAGATCGGAGAATCAAATGAGGGAGAAAAAGATATGGTACAACTCGACTAAAAGAAGGGATAGGTTGGTACGTCACAAACTCATTGTAAAATTGACACTGAGAAGAAGTGGCGTTGGGAGAGGGGGGGGGGGGGGGATTGTAGAGAAGACCACAGCTTAGCAACATTAGCAACATCAGCAGGTTCAAATGGGTTTACGTCTCAGTAGGTCTGGAGAGATATAGTGGCCCGCACAGGATAGACTAGCGTGGAGACCAGTGAGTTTCTTTACTGATCACAACGACAGAAATAATTACGCTCCATCTTATTAAGA
This sequence comes from Schistocerca americana, assembly GCF_021461395.2. Taxonomy (NCBI): domain Eukaryota; kingdom Metazoa; phylum Arthropoda; class Insecta; order Orthoptera; family Acrididae; genus Schistocerca; species Schistocerca americana. The sequence goes on from NC_060121.1 coordinate 501,085,761, forward strand.
AAGAATAGTGAAGTGTAACCTAGTGGTACGATGGTGTGAGTATCACAACTGCCAGAGGCTGGTGTTGCCATTAAGTAAAGCAGAAAAATAAATATACACGCGCGTCGGTATGGCGCCACATTGCACAAAGGCTTCAGCAACGCCCTCAAACGAAAACTTTTTGATCGCTCCTTATATTTACGTAAGCGATTTTAAAAAAAATCAGTTCAAATTCCATTTAGCAAAGAATGATCCCCCATAGAAAAAAGATCCTTTTCCCATGAAAAATAATAATACACTGGCGGAAAAGAGACCGCAACACTAAAAATTAATTAATGTAGAGTAATAAAATTTCGGGAAAACGATAGTATAGGTAACAAACGTAACTGATCAACAGCGCAAGATCACAGGTTAAAGTAAGCGCGAGGTAAATCTTTGCAAATGTGAAATGCTGGAACATTAATAACCCGTGTAATCAGCAGAATGTTGAGTGCAAGCATGCAAACGTGCGTAGATTGTGTTCTACAAGTGCCGGATCTCAGTTTTTGGGATGCTGTTCCATACCTATTGCACTCGGTCGGTCATTATACGGACGGTTAATGCTGTTTGTGGATGGTGTCGGACCTGTCGTTAGATGATATCCCATACTACGACTTGCAGTAGAAGAGATTTGTTTCACAGAACCAAAGATCAAGAATTGCTCATAGCCCTTAAGATATGCGTTTTAGAACCCATCTTTACTTGATTTCTTTTTTCGAATGACCATTCCTGTCATATCCCTGAATATTGAGCGTCACTTCTGAAACACCCTGTATAATGATAGACATATCTGAGGCTTTTGATAACTTATGGTATCCGTTATTCTTTGAAAGTCATCTGGATGAACACTGGACATCCAATGTCCACATAGAAATTGCAGCATGGAAAGCGAATTCTGTAACGCATTAAATTATTAATATCCGACAAAGGATGTACAATGAAATCCCTAGTTGACTGTATGCCTTCGAATTACCACCTGATTTATTATAATCGAATGGTTCAAATGGCTCTGAGCACTGTAGGACTTAACTTCAGAGGTCATCAGTCCCCTATAACTTAGAACTACTTAAACCTAACTAACCTAAGGACATCACACACATCCAAGCCCGAGGCAGGATTCGAACCTGCGACCGTAGCGGTCGGGCGGTTCCAGATTGTAGCGCCTAGAATCGCTCGGCCACACCGGCCGGCTATTTTAATCAGTGGACCCCTAATAAGTTTTGCTTTAAGCAACACATACGTCGATTGTATAGAAATACCTTTGAGTCACACCTGCGAGCACCACTCATTCTAAGGAGTTTGACACATTTATTTTCTGGCGAAAATCGACTGTTAGCTTGCACTGAAAGTAACAAATCGTCAGCATGTGTAACAATTCTTGAGAATTCCTAAGTGCTTTGTAACGTACCGAGTAGTGGCTCTAAGTTAACGTCCCAGAATTCTGGACCGCAAACGCAACCTTGAGAGCATCCTTTCGTCGTACGTTTGAGAGCTGTTGATGTGAGACTTGACGGCGTCACGTATCGGTTTTTGCAATAGTCCAGTATGCAGAAGTGTAATATACTTGGGCATCCAGTTTCCCTTACCTTGTAAAGAATAACGGATACCCATAAGTTATCAAGCGCCTCAGATGTCTATCATTATACAGGGTGTTTCAGAAGTATCGGTCACTATTCAGGGATATGACAGGAAGGGTCATTCGAGAAAAGAAATCAAGTAAAGATGGGTTCTAAAACGCGTATCTAAAGAGCTATAAGCAACTCTTGATCTTTGGTGCTGTGAAACAAATTTCTTCTACTGCAAGTGACCGGCCGTTGTGGCCGTGCGGTTCTAGGCGCTTCAGTCCGGAACCGCGCGACTGCTACGATCGCAGGTTCGAATCCTGCCTCGGGCATGGATGTGTGTGATGTTCTTAGGTTAGTTAGGTTTAAGTAGTTCTAAGTTGTAGGGGACTGATGACCTCAGATATTAAGTCCCATAGTGCTCAGAGCCATTCGAACCGTACTGCAAGTGGTAGTACGGGCCAAAACAAGAAGAATTGTCCAGTAAACATGTGCTCTGAAACGCATACCTTAAAAGTTATGAGCACTTGTTCATGAGAAGAGTTGTGTTTCAAAGCAGCGAAGATGAACAAGTGCTCATAGCTGTTAAGGTATGCATTTTAGAGCACATCTTTACTGGACATATTTTCTTGCTTTGGTCCATACTACCACTTCAAAAAATTAGAAAAGCAGAAGAAGAGATTATTTTCACAGTATTGAAGATCAAGCGCAGCTCGTAGCTCGTATGGTATGCGTTTTAGAGCCCATGTTTGCTTGACTTTTTTGTTTCGAATGGTCATTCCTGTCATATACCTGAATATTGATAATCACCTCTGAAACGCCCTGTATAGCGCACCTGATCAAAAATTAACGTTTGTTGCCGCCTTAATGATGTAATTTTAATGGTCAGCAGTGTGCTTTAATTCTCGTCTACCTGGAGCCTGCTGTGGAGCTGACAGCAAAAACAAGACTACCGGATCGACGCAACAGGAATTGATCCTGTATCCCCTTTCTCCGTTTTCGAAGCGATCACCATTAGCCTACGAGGCCGTTGGCATGTTAAGCTGATCCCGGTATACCGGGATCCAGTCGATCGCGCAGGAGACTGGTTCATACACGTGTCGTACGTAACGAGATACGCGCGCTGACATTTGGTTTGGAAAGGTTGCAATCGAGCGCATGTCTGCAGGAACTAGGAGCGTTCCGAGAAAGACAAAGCGACGACAGGTGAGCGCGTGCAGCCGTCACGTGAGCCGCCGCGACACGGATCGGGCGGCGTGTGAGCGCGCGGTATAACGAGCCGCGGGCCGCGCCGGCCGCCAGTCGGTAATGGACGGCTATTAGGCGCCGGGCGCCCCGGGCCGCGCTCGCCCTGTCATTCGCTGAAATTGTGAGCCGGCGCGGCCTGATGACCGCCGCGCCGGATCCGGCCGCGTCGCCGAGTGTCCGCCGGCGGCGCCGGCTAACGCCGAACGAATGCGTTAAGGACGCCGCTACCAGCGGAACACCGGCACGCAACGCGCCGCGGCGGCAGCTTCGCCGCACCCGACCAGGAAACGAGGGTGGCTAAGAGGAATGTTATCCACAAGATCAGTTTGGATTCCGTAGAAATATTGGAACACGTGAGGCAATACTGACCCTACGCCTTAGCTTAGAAGCTAGATTAAGGAAAGGTAAACCTACGTTTCCAGCATTTGTAGGCTTAGAGAAAGCGTTTGACAATGTTGCCTGGAATACTCTCTTTCGAATTCTGAAGGTGGCAGGGGTAAAATACAGGGAGCGAAAGGCTATTTACAATTTGTACAGAAACCAGATGGCAGCTATAAGAGTCGAGGGGCATGAAAGGGAAGCAGTGGTGGGGAAGGGAGTGAGACAGGGTTGTAGCCTCTCCCCGATGTTATTCAATCTGTATATTGAGCAAGCAGTAAAGGAAACAAATTGAAAATTCGGAGTAGGTATTAAAATCCATGGCGAAGTAATAAAAAGTTTCACGTTCACCGATGACATCGTAATTCTGTCAGAGACAGCAAAGGATTTGGAAGAACAGTTGAACGGAATGGATAGTGTCTTGAAAGGAGGATATAAGATGAAAATCAACAGAAGCAAAACGAGGATAATGGAATGTAGTCTAATTAAGTCGGGTGATGCTGAGGGAATTAGATTAGGAAATGAGACACTTAAAGTAGTAAAGGAGTTTTGCTATTTGGGGAGCAAAATAACTGATGATGGTCGAAGTAGAGAGGATATAAAATCCATACTGGGAATGGCAAGGAAAGCGTTTCTGAAGAAGAGAAATTTGTTAACATCGAGTATAGATTTAAGTGTCAGGAAGTCCTTTCTGGAAGTATTTGTATGGAGTGTAGCCACGTATGGAAGTGAAACATGGACGATAAATAGATTGGACAAGAAGAGAATAGAAGCTTTCGAAATGTGGTGCTACATAAGAATGCTCAAGATTAGATGGGTAGATCACATAGCTAATGAGGAGGTATTGAAATGAATTGGGGAAGAGAAGTTTGTGGCACAACTTGACTAGAAGATGGGATCGGTTGGTAGGACATGCTCTGAGGCATCAAGGGGTCACCCATATAAGATTGGAGGCCACCGTGGAGGGTAAAAATCGTAGAGGGAGACCAAGAAATGAATACACTAAGCAGATTCAAAAGGATGTAGGTTGCAGTACGTAAAGGGAGATGAAGAAGGTTGCACAGGACAGAGTAGCATGGAGAGCTGCATCAAACCAGTCTCAGGACTGAAGACCACAACAACAACAGGTCTTTTATCGGTATCTGCACCAGCAGGTAGTAGTATTAAGTAACACTTTTAGAGGATGGCAAGAGCGAGTAGATCAAGGTGATATGGGAGATACGCGGGCTGCTTGGAAAGTAAGGTTCGTTAGGCCGCGAAATGGAAGAAATTGATGAAAGTAAAAATTCGATGAAGCTTTGCACAGATATGTGCCTGTCGATCCCGTCACATAGCTCTTTTCAGTTCTGAGCACCCAGTCAGCACTTAAAGACGCCTAGAACAATAGTGTCTCCCGCGAAGAATGGGTACCCGCTGCCTGATTTCATGCAAGCACATATAATGTACCTGTCATGCTTTTACTTCTTCATGACGCTTCTCTGTCGCCCACTGCAGAGGCAATGAGGACGTTCTTGCAGCGTTCTCGATGGGAAGTGATTTATCTCCCATCACACAGCCCGGACTTGGAAGCTTGTCTCTGTTCACATGAACAGCTGATTATGAAGAAAACATTTTGGCACAGACAACGAGCGGCAGTCCAGTGTGGAATGTTCTCGGAAAGCGCATTAGGCTGTCTCCTATGACGAGGATGCTGCAACGCTACGACAAACGTGTAAGTCGGGGTGGCGACTATGTACAGAAGTAGCTAGAAGGTGTAGCAAATTGTTGCAAATAAAACATTTTTGAATTTCAGAATTTCACTTCGGTTTCCATTTCACACCGGATCGGACCCTACTTTCCAAACAGCCCTCGTATGATACCGCGAATGGAATTTGTCAAAGCACTGAAAGACTCAAGTCGAAGCAAGACCACTTCAGAAGACGACATTCATTTATGTTAGAATTGTTTGGGGGCTTGGGAGCCATGTTAAAGCTATCCCAACTGACGTGTAATTTACACGAGAAAGGAGAAACACACTCAGGCAAGAAGAAGAATGCAATAAATGTAAATCCAAAGAGGGCCAATTCTGACAGGCGCGAATATTACACAACTATTAGTGTAATACAGCGTTTCCTAACCCTTCTGACACCATTACCCCCTCGTGTAATCAGATACTAATTAGTACCGCAATCACCTCCACTCCCCACCGTCATCAATATTAACGCTTTAGAACGAAAAAGAGTTTTCCTTGAACAATTTTATTTTTAAAATGACGAATGATAAATAATATTTCATTTTTGTGGGAGTTTTGTTACGCTGATCGATGAAGAAGACATTTCCTGTAGGGTGAGAAAATTAACAGAAGAATACACCAAATGGGTGCAGGAGTTGAACATTAAGAAGACAGAATACTAAACCAGGGGAACGCAAACAATAGGTCTGGGAGTATTGCACTGTGAAAGATATAAACACCTAGGGATTGTAATTAATAAATTTGGAAGATGACTTGAGAAACAGAGAGCTCAAAATTTGTATTGAAAACTGTCCTTAATACGCATATGGAAGACAGAACAAATGCGAATGTATGGGAAACAACATAAAAGGAAGATACCATAATCGATTACAGAATGCAGCAACCTTTCTGGTCAGGACACTTAATGAGTGTATTTGAATAGAGGCCGACGAACAGAATACAGACGGAACGACCGCAGTTGAAATGGATTCAAAGAATACAAAGCACTACGACCAACAGAATCCTGACCATTGAAGACACACAAAATAGGTTATTATGGAGACTAAAATGCAAAATGTGGTTTCGTACAGAGATAGCATTGTCACACCAAAGTAGGCAACGCGGTTTAATATCACAGGCATTAGCGAGGACACGCTGCAATTCGCAACGAAATATGGGAGGCGCTTCTGAAGACCACACCTCTCCTCTCAGCATCGCAGCGCCCTCACACTGAAGTCAATATAGTTTCCAGCTAGCAAGAGCTCTGTTGCAGCTCGAGGCCTCAGCTACACCAGTCAACGTCATCGAGTAGGACAGTGACAGTTTAGTTTCACGTGGGCATATACTTTTGTCAATGTTCAACATTGGACCTCACAAGAACAGTTAGCTAAGTAGTGTATCAAATGGTGCTTTGCTGGTCCATGACAATTGTAAATTATTCTGTACTCGTGTGGCAAAGAAATGTGTCAAAGTTAAGTAAATCTATTATTCTTTTATGTAATGAAGTGAACTAATACTTCATGTGTCCTAGTTTTATAAGGCTTCTACCAGAGCTGTCAAGGAACTAACAGCTGTGGACAGACGAAAGATGTTGCTCATGGTCAGAGCAAAGGATGCGGCAGGAACTGTAGGACTCCCGCCAGCACATATACTTTATTATACACGAACTTACGAGCCAACTAGTCATTTAGAAATGTTTATTTAAAAAAAAAAAACGTTTTTCTTCATAGAATAACGAAGTAGTTCTCAGTGTATCGTGAGTGCTACCTAGAACTCGTTCTCGGAAAAGAAAGCTAACTATCCACATTGAGGGTAAACAATGGTACCTCTCCCCCTCTAGTAACACTTGATTCTCTCATACCGTGCACCCCCATTCAAAATCAGTTAAGTTAAAATGTATGCTCTATGCTTGTTTTTTGTAAGTCACTTGGTTGCTAGACTCTTATTTCTGAGCTGACAGAATCCAGGCCGAAAATTCATTGTGTCTGATCACTGCCAGTAATAATAACAGTACACATAGTATGTCATTGGACTAAGGGAGGAAGATGTTGTTCATGCATTCGTTTCGCAAGATTTAAACTCCATCACATGATAGCATTTGCAAAAATAATATAATTATTGGTATCTTATGTAATAAGTATTACAGCCTTATGAATAGTGATAAAGGTTGAAACACGTATGTAACATAGCAGCGATGGCGAGGCATTGTAGCATCTGTGACCAGAGTGTATGCGCTTGACCGCGCGAGTGTTGCGAGCGGGTCTCAGTCTGTCGGTCAGTCGTTGCGAGTCTGTAGCTCTGTCTAGTTGAGGGCAGTACTCTGTCAGTAGTCGTCGCGAGCAGTAGCTCTGTTCAGTGGCGTGCAGTACGCTAGTAGTCGTCATGCAGAGCGGTCGGTCAGTGGTAGCAGTCCAGTGGGATTGCGTGATGTGGTCTGGCGACAACACTGGTCAAGATGCTGAATGAGGTATACTGTTAATTAAGATAATCAACGGATAATGTAAAGTTTAATTATTGTAACTAATTTTCAACAAGTGCCCCCAATAATAACTTTGATTTCAAAAACAATTTTACATAAAATTTTCATTTAATTGAAGTAACTATTTCGTTCCACTTCCCCTAAACAAAAGTTTCAGTTTTCAATTAGATTATAAAAAAAAAAAAAGGAATATTATTATTTGCAATGCAGTTCCTCCAAGCGGTGCGCAACAACAAGAGCAGAAATTTGACTAGGTGTTGCAATGAGGTAAGAATTTAATTTTGATTTTTGCACAGGGCCAAAGACCGATATTTCGGTTTAATTGAACCATTATTATCACTGAGATTTTCTTATCACTGAATGGACTTTAATTTTTTATGAAGAACTTATACTTGAGTCAGATCGCGATTCTCACTTTTATTGTCATTAAATTTAATTGCAGGGAGGTTACGTTTGGACGTTTGGCTCCTATTCATTTATTATTTCTGTCTTTAAAATTTCAGTGGAGAGGTTACACTTAGCGCAATGTCCATTGGCATTCATAAATAATATTTCTGTCTTGTAAATTTTTGTGGGGAGGTTACACTTGGCGACACCCAGTCCAGGATCGAATTTCGTTGAGAGTCTTTTGAGCAACAGTCAGATATCTGCTCTTATTTGCTTAGATATAATTAGGATTTAGCGCAACGCTTTTATTAACTTGTGACTTTCTTTCTACAGGTCAACGGCAATTCGTTGCTCTGTTGTATTTGTGTGTTGCTTTTGCATATGTGCTTAATTGTTTTGTGAATATTTGTGACTAATTGCAAAAATGCCGCGAAAGACTGTGAATAGTGTGTCGCGAGGTATTATGAATGAAATTACCGACTCAAACAACTTTACCGATAGGACATATGACACGCAGTGTAATGATGACAATCCTGCGTTCACTAACAATCAGTGTATTCCAACCACTAATGATGACTTTTGTCTTAATGATGAACAAACGAACTCGGTTATGTCCTCTGTTGATTTGACGACAATCGATGACGCGGGACGCTCTATTGTAATGAGCGCTGCCCAGCTTAATACACGCGATTTGGAAAATTCAAGTAACGTACAGACAAATTTGTCTAATGAAAAGGAACAGGATACACAAAGTACGACGGATTTATTTAATTCCGAAATAGGGACTGACAGTGTATGTTTAACTGGCAAACCTTTTTGTAAATCTCAGAATAACCAAATGGTTACAGAAAACGAGACAATTCCAGATCCACCACTAAACACTACAGATAATATAAACGCTAATTTTGACTTGGTACGAATTATGACAAGTTTGATACAACAGCAAAGTGAGAAAATGGACAACAATTTCAAACACTTAAATGAAAAACTTGATAAACAGCACAAACAACTTAGGGAAATGATTGATAAAAGTTTCAAACTCACAAACGAAAAACAAGACGACCTTAAAGAACAGAACAAACAAGTTAGTGAGCAGATTACAGCTGTTACCGTGCAATGTCGGGACAGTAAAGAACAATTACGTGTGAATACTAAGACTTGTGATAATAACAGTAATGAAGAAGTTGGCACTGTTGCACAGTACACGTGTAGACACAACAGAATCACATAAAAACGAAATTAATGCAGTCACCGAACAATGCCCTAAAAACGCAGTACAGATTCGCGACGAAGTTAATTTAGAGTCAGTGGAAGTTTCACACACTCCGAATACGGCAGTTGACGAGAAATTTGCACGACAGATCAACCAAATTGGCGAAAATATTAAAGTAACAGAATTAAAAATTATTTCAGTCACCAATACGTCACAGAACCCGCCACGTTGCGAGCATTTGTCAGACTTACGCAGTGCGTATAATTTGAGCAATTTACAGCAACTACGCGACTTAAAATCCGAAAAGCCACGCGACTTAAAATCTGAAAAGCTACGCAACTTGAAATCCGAAATGACACAGACGAACAGATTCACACACAAACCTGAACGTGTTTTCAAATTCAATGACGAGAACGTAGATTTCGAGCAATTTGCATTTGTAAGAAAATCTAAGGAATTTAATAATGGCAGAACACAGATACACGCTTTGCACTGTATACGACAATTTATCTTTGTACGTTCACCGCTATTACCTGTAATGCAGACGCTAGCTTTGAACCAGATGCGACAATTTATTTTTGTATTTACAACAGCATTGCCTATAATGCAGAAACTTGAATTAACATGGTTACAACAATTTGGTTTTGGAATTTTACCGCTATTGCCTGCAACGCAAAAGCTAAAATTTATTTTCAGTGCGTAATTGACCTCAGGGGATTCATTACGCTTTAATGAATATGTGCCGTAGCGAGCATAGGGCCCCGAGCTGTAGTAGTGCTGTTTCATCTTTAGTTTTCTGCACTGCTGCCTTTTCTTCTACTATCCTTTATATCAATCAAAACTGCTCTTTAACTATTGCTCTACCTAGTATTAAGGAAAATGACTAATGAAAACCCGATGTGACAAACTTTTACCGAATGTGACAATTTTCAGTAGGCACTCCCGTAATGACAACTACCGCCGTAATTTTAATTACAGATAAAATCGTAATCATCAGTATGTGTAAAATTAACAGCAAACGCATTTTTTTGGTAACAATAGACCTTTTCACCACAACAGCATGAAAGTCAGCCGCTTAGCATACGTAACCAACAATGCAGTCTACAAGGTCAACCAAACTTTAATGTTTCGCCGCGTGCACGTATAGTCCCAGCTCCAACAAATAGTAACGCATGGCAGCAAAGAAATAACTACGTACAGACAACACACTATTTCAACTCGCATCGCAATGCGCCGTATAGAAATTACTATCATGACAGATGTAAAAATAACGAGCTCAATTTTCAGCGTACATTTAATAACAGTCGATCTTATGAGCAGCAACAACATCAGCAACAACATATTATGATGAATGGAACAGACAATAGGTGTCATCTATAGCGTAATACGCCAGTAAGAAATAAAAGAACAGTTCATATAGTGGATATGCCACAACATTCTCCCGTAAATAATAACACGTACGATAAATTTTAACCAGATAGAGCACAGATTGCATATTACAGTAACGCAAACATTACTTTTGACACGCAGAATTTTGCTCACGAGAATGTTATTTGAAACATGCTCTGTTGAATGCACCACTTTTATCGCACCCAGATCTTATTAGAAATTTTTCCATTGCCACCGACAGTTCCAACACCGCTTTAGGCGTACACATTTTCCAGGAAATTGAAGAACATGGCTCTACAGTAATTAAAAACATCGCGTTTGCAAGTCGCATTCTGTCACCTGCTGAACGAAATTATTCCGTTACAGAACTGGAAACATTATATGTGTTGTATGGGCTTTTACGAGATTTCGGCACTTTCTTTATGGCAGACATACCACCGTTTACACAGACCACAGAGCGATACAATTTTTACTTTCGGCCAAATTCACGCGTGATAGATTAAGCAGATGGAAACTTTATTTACAAGAATTTAATTTTACAATAGTTCACATTCCCGGCACACAAAATGTTATAGCAGACGCACTATCGCGTTCTCTCGGCAACAATCAGCAAGACGTAGCAACCAACTTCTGCAAAACAAATTTCAGTGTCATGTACATTCAGCAAGTTGCATTTGAAAACTTTATTTCATCGTCATTACAGGACATAGCAAAGGAGCAAAATAAAGACAATGTGTGGAAAGAAATTAAACACCTTTGGCAAGATAGGAAAAATGTTACGATTAGGAACCACTACACTGTACGCAATGACATTCTGTTTCGCCGCTCTCATCCTGACAGCAACAATTGGTTATTATGCATTCCTGACGAACTGGTTAACAAATTAATCTGGTACACTCATTTAAGTTACGCACATTACGGAGCAAGAAAATGTTTTCTTATACTGAGACAGAACTGTTACTTTACCAACATGGAGAAACGTATACGACGAGTTTTAGCGTCTTGTAAAATTTGCCAGAAAGCTAAATCAGACACCACTTCACATATTCCTCCTTTATATCCCATTGTACCTGTTAAATTAAGACATATGGCCGCAGTAGATATTTTCGGTCCGATTCCGAGAACTAACAGAGGTTTTTGCTACATCTTTGTCGCTGTTGAGCTCACTTCAAAATTTGTTACTTTCACTCCATTACGCAAAGCTACTGCTAAAACTGTTTCGAAAGCATTTGTAAAACATTTTCTATCTCATGTAGGGCATGTGATGAGAGTAATTTCTGACAATGGATCTCAATTTCTTAGTAGCGTATGGACACGCATGTTACGAGCTAGAAACATTTCTCCGATTTATATATCCAAGTACCATGCTTCTTCGAACCCTTGTGAACGGTTAATGAAAGAAATTGGTAAGCTGTGTCGAATATACTGCCACAAAAGACATATTGATTGGGATACACACATACTCTCATTCCAAGAAGTAATTAATTCCATTCCAAATGAATCCACTATGTTATCTCCGTCTGTTATACTGAAAAACGTTGAACCACCAAACAAAATTAAAGAATTAGTAAACTTCCCTAAATGTCGTCGACTAAGACACCACGAAATAATTGACATTGCGCTGAACAACATCAAACGTGCCGCAGAGCGCCGGAGAAGACAGCAAAAACAGCTTTGTACACGCCGCGACTTTCACGTTGGACAGAAAATATTAGTACGTACACACTATTTATCCAGCAAATTAAAAGGTAAGTGCAGTAAATTTGAACTTCTATACGCAGGTCCGTATCGGATTCGCAGCATCCCTCACCCCAATGTGGTACACGTCGAAACTTTGAGAACCAGAAAATCGAAAGGCAATCACCATATCTCAAACATTAAACCGTTTATTGAGTGAAACCACTGTATGATTCAACACACTATGATGTCATTTACTAATACAATTATTTCACCTGACTAATTACTGATGATTATCGTATTTTTTCTTGGCAAGTGCCCGGCAAGGTAAGGTTAGCAGGTCGCTTTTCTTGTCGTTACACATCAGACCGTGCATATTTTCCATTTTTTTTGTGTATATGATTGCACTCCAGTTTTGTTTGTATGCACTATGATATAGTTAAGATATAACACACCAGTCGACTTTGACATTCTTTTTGCCCTATGACATCTCAAGATCGTGACTGTTTTACATTTTTTGCTGCTGCATTGTATTATTCTGGGTACATTTTTGCATCTGAACACTGTCAATGTCTTTGACATATTACGTTTTCTGTCATGTTATGCTGTATGGTTAATTGTGTCACCATAAACCAGTCATTATTTAGTGGGTATATGATTTAAATGCAAGACATTAATCTCTGTTCATCAATTTCAGTAAGAAATGATGCGTGTAAGAAATAAATTCAACAGAAATGGGAATTTCACCTACGGAATAAACGAAAGAAGATGCAATAACTTTAAGAGGAAGAGTAAATGGATCAGGATTAACAAGCATTAACAAGAATATACTATACTCATCGTAGAATAGCAGTCTTAACTAATTTTTTCTTTCAGAATACAAGGTGATTGATGCAGGCTGTCAGACTGAACTACACATCTTAGTTTTAGTGATGAAATATGCTAGAGATAAGGAATAGTTGTATAATGAGTAATGAAGTGATTTTTTGCAGATGATAATGAATACTGATGAATAATGATGAAGGATATGGTATTATGAATAATGAAGTTTTTATTTACAGGTGATGATAATAATGAAGTTATGATAATATGGGTAATGAAGTGATTGATAATGAAGTTTTTTCTTTACAGATGAGGATAATGTTGGAGTTTTATATTTATGCTATGTAGTTATTTAAGTATTTGTTGCAGTTTGTTTTGACAGCAGGTGTTATATTGCATAGTAGGATGACGGAAAGTTTTGGAAAGGACAGCTATGGAACACATTTTATACACATTTCACTACTTGTTAATTCGAAGTTCACTACTTTTCAGCATAGTGTGCGTTTCTTCTTTCAGGTCAATAATCCATTTTGTATTTTTTCCAGGAGATGCTTGTCATGATACTTACTAAAACTGTTACTTATTATACCTGTTCTAGTATTTGCATTTTTATTTTTTACCCATTTGTGTTTACCATTTATAAATGTAATCACATATACTGCCTTGTTACATAACCTTGCTACAGCTGACTCATGACGAATGACGTTACCTATCCTCATTTGCAGCAATAAGTCAAAAGCAAAAAGTGTTATGCCTCAGCAATTAATTATCGATCCCAACGCAATGCATTGCTAACAAAAAAAAAAAAAATGTATTAACAGTCCCAAATAGTGATACCAGTTTGAGAAAATTCTGAATAATACTGATTAGCTCTGAATAGTATGTCACTTGAGTAATGACTTCTTAATGAGACAACAAAAATACACATATATATAAAATAATGCTTAGTAACTGGCTAGTAATTGCCACTGTTATTGTAATGAGACTACTTATAAGCCCCATGATTATTAATGTTATGACTATAATTAACTGATTTTTAATAATGACTTCATAATGATCTGAATAATACTGAATGAGGAGCAATGCTTTATACTATTCGATACCTGATGGCCACTGAGTGCCAATAATTAGTGTCACTTAATGAATTGTTATTAATTATGCCATTAATTACTTTGTAATTGGAAATGAATGTGACTGTTTAATAATGCTTTGTAATTAGGAAAAAGCTAATGATTATTACTATTGAAATGACAAATGATTAATTAACTATGCCATACTTTATAACTGGAAAAGAATGCGATTGTTTCATGATGCTTTGTAATTAGGAGAAGGTTAATGATTAATACAATATTGGAATGACAAATGATTAATTAACTATGCCATACTTTGTAACTGGAAAAGAATGCGATTGTTTCATGATGCTTTGTAATTAGGGGAAGGTTAATGATTATTACTATTGAAATGACAAATGATTAATTAACTATGCCATACTTTGTAACTGGAAAAGAATGCGATTGTTTCATGATGCTTTGTAATTAGGAGAAAGTTAATGATTAATACTATATTGGAATGACAAATGATTAATTAACTATGCTATGCTTTGTAACTGGAAAAGAATCCGATTATTTAATAATGCTTTGTAACTAGGAAAAGAAGGTTACTGATTCTATGTAAAACAATTCATGAACATTTTTCTGTAATACTACATACTTGGTACAGAAATGTTCAATAACTGGGCTATGAATGCCACAAACTACTAATGAAGACTGTAATTGTCAATATTATATGACTTAATGTCCTTCACCTCATGAGTTAACTACCCTGAATTACTGCAATGTCCATTTGTCCTGTTTATCCTAGTGATCATGGAGCACTATCTTTGGTTTTGCACTAATTCTACGTTGGTGTGCCCTGTAAGAGCGTGGTGTTGACACGACATGCTGTCCACCACCGTGAGCGATGAAGACGTTATTATGGTCCCACTGTTTGGTGTACCTAATGTACTGCCAAAATGAAAACATGAAACATTAATACGACAGTTCAGTGTCTTGGCTACACTGATAAATTCTGAGGGGAAAAGAACTTCAAGTTGTGTCACTTGGTGTTGTACTTCTGTGGAAAGATATGGACTTTCAGAGCAGCTGTGTACAATCTAAAGTGCTACAACCATGATGCAATCCTTTCCTTTCCTATCCTAATTCTTGCCACATAGTGAAAATCATTTTTTGCTATAATAATGCTTTGTAACTGGCTAATAACTGCCACTGTTTATTGTAAAGAGACTACTTATAATGCCCATGATTGTTAATGCTGTGACTGTAATTAACTGATTTTTAATAATGACTTCTTAATGATCTGAATAATACTGAATGATGAACAATGTTTTATACTATTCAATACTTACTGGCCACTGAGTGCCAATAATTAATCTAATTAAATGAATTATGACCTTTCATGTTTTGGTAACTGGCCAATGAGTGCCAATAATTAATGTCACTAAATGGATTATGTTATTAATTATGCCATTAATTAGCTCTTGTTTTCAATGTTGACTTTTCATCTTTTGGTAAATGGCCAATGAGTGCCAATAATTTGTATCACTCAATGTATTATGTTAATGCTAGGCCAATAATTGACTCTTTTTTTTCAATTAAGACTTCTGATGAACATTATTCTGTCATACTAAATATGCTTTGTAACTGGCCAAGGACTGCCACTGTTTATTGTAATACGATTACCCATGATGCCAATAATTTAATTTTATGAACATTATTCTGTAATACTACATACTTGGTACAGAAATGTTCAATAACTGGGCTATGAATGCCGCAAACTACTACTGTAATTCTCAATGAAGCCTATTATGTGACTTAATGTCCTTCACCTTATGAGCTAACTACCCTGAATTACTGCAATGTCCATTTGTCCTGTCCATCCTCATGATCATGGAGCACTATATTTGGTTTTTGCACTAATTCTATGTTGCTGCACCACCGTGAGCGATGAAGACGTTATTATGGTCCCACTGTTTGGTGTACCTAATGTACTGCCAAAATGAAAACATGGAATATTACTACGACAGTTCAGTGTCTTGGCTACGCTGATAAATTCTGATGGGAAAAGAACTTCAAATTGTGTCACTGGGTGTTCTACTTCTGTGGAAAGATATGGACTTTCAGAGCAGCTGTGTACAATCTAAAGTGCTACAACCATGATGCAATCCTTTCCTTTCCTATCCTAATTCTTGTCACATAGTGAAAATCATTTTTTACTAACATTATTTGTGTTCATGGCTATACATTTTTTTCAATTCGCTAAACTCCAGTGCGAGTACACTTATGTCACTGGTCGACATGATTTTTTTTTTTTTGCTATTATGTTTATTTATTGCCAAAATGCTAAAGACATTTTTTTGATTTGTTCTGAAGTACAGTATATGTGCACTTTTGTCTTTTATATTGTATATACATTTTTTATTTTCTGAACTACAGTGCATGTGCACTTCTGTTAGGTGTTAATATGTTTTCTACTGAACTTCAGTGCCTGTACACTTTTCTCATTTTTCAATATGATTTCTACTATTCTGTATATTCAATACTTTAATGCGAATGCACTTATGTCATTTGTTACTAATTGTACATACATTTCATCAATTACTGATATGTTCTCAACTGCAGTGCATGTGCACTCATGTCACTTGTCAACATAATATTTTGCCAGTCTGTTTATTTGTTCTGAATATGCTAAAGAATTTTTTTTCAGTGCCTGTGCACTTTGTTATCTGTCAAATAATTTGTATATACATTTTTCTGATTTGCTACTATGTTTTGTACTCACATTTTGTCTTTGTCTGATATATTTTGTACTTAGTGCGGGTGCACAACATTTAAATAATCTGTAAGTTGTAGAATTTTGTTAATTAAAGAAAAATTTTGCCGCGCTTGGCAAGTCCAAATGACTCACCATCGCTGCCAAATTTTTGCCCCCCCAGTGGAGGGTTATGAAACACGTATGTAACATAGCAGCGATGGCGAGGCATTGTAGCATCTGTGACCAGAGTGTATGCGCTTGACCGCGCGAGTGTTGCGAGCGGGTCTCAGTCTGTCGGTCAGTCGTTGCGAGTCTGTAGCTCTGTCTAGTTGAGGGCAGTACTCTGTCAGTAGTCGTCGCGAGCAGTAGCTCTGTTCAGTGGCGTGCAGTACGCTAGTAGTCGTCATGCAGAGCGGTCGGTCAGTGGTAGCAGTCCAGTGGGATTGCGTGATGTGGTCTGGCGACAACACTGGTCAAGATGCTGAATGAGGTATACTGTTAATTAAGATAATCAACGGATAATGTAAAGTTTAATTATTGTAACTAATTTTCAACAAGTGCCCCCAATAATAACTTTGATTTCAAAAGCAATTTTACATAAAATTTTCATTTAATTGAAGTAACTATTTCGTTCCACTTCCCCTAAACAAAAGTTTCAGTTTTCAATTAGATTATAAAAAAAAAGGAATATTATTATTTGCAATGCAGTTCCTCCAAGCGGTGCGCAACAACAAGAGCAGAAATTTGACTAGGTGTTGCAATGAGGTAAGAATTTAATTTTGATTTTTGCACAGGGCCAAAGACCGATATTTCGGTTTAATTGAATCATTATTATCACCGAGATTTTCTTATCACTGAATGGACTTTAATTTTTTATGAAGAACTTATACTTGAGTCAGATCGCGATTCTCACTTTTATTGTCATTAAATTTAATTGCAGGGAGGTTACGTTTGGACGTTTGGCTCCTATTCATTTATTATTTCTGTCTTTAAAATTTCAGTGGAGAGGTTACACTTAGCGCAATGTCCATTGGCATTCATAAATAATATTTCTGTCTTGTAAATTTTTGTGGGGAGGTTACAAGGTAATAATCTTCTAAAAATAGTTACGTGGTCCGTTTGCTTTTCCCCCTCAGAAAATTTCATGTCACTCCTCAGTGGGTGATTACCCACCATATTGGGAACCACTGTCTTAATAAGTCACGGTTGCAAAATACTGTAACAAATTATTTGCAAAATACTGGGACAACTGGCCGACCTCGACCTCGGAGAAGAGCAGTTTAGGTTCAAACTGTTCAAATGGTTCTCAGCACTATGAGACTTAACTTCTGAGGTCATCAGTACCCTAGAACTTAGAACTACTCAAACCTAACTAACCCAAGTCACACACATCCATGCCCGAGGCAGGATTCGAACCTGCCACCGTAGCGGTTGCGCGGTTCCAGACTGTAGCGCCTAGAACCGCTCGACCCCACCGGCCGGCAGTTTAGGTTCATTATTAATGTAGAAACAGGCAAGGCATTATGACACTACGAATCGTCTTAGGCTGAAAATACAAAATCCTCTGTTTGTAGTATTTGTAACATTTGACAGTACTGCCAAGAATACAAAATTTAAAGTTCTGATGGTAGCAGGGATCAAATATAGGGAAGGGAAGGTTATCTACAACTTGAACGCAAACCACACTGCAGCTCTAAGAGCCTAAGGTCATGGAAGAGAAGGAGTGGTTCGGAAAGGAGTGAGATAGCATTGTGAACTATCCCTTGCGTTTTTCAATTTGTACAGTCATTTGCAGCACGCACTGACTTCTTGAAAAGTAAAATTTGAGAGAACCTCAAGCAACACTGTCATTCCAATTCCACGTAAAAATTCATATCTAGTACAGTTGACAGAAATGCTAGTTGGTGGTTGGCAAGTAGCCAGTGGCAGTTCATCATTGTTCCTTGCTTTTGACGAATGGAGTGGTTTTGTTCTAAGCAGTGGCATCGGTGTACTGACAGCCCTATTGACGATTGTCACGTTTGTCAGTGATGATTTTCATCTCCCGTATTGCATCCGTGTCCACTGTCGCATAATGTATGAAATGGTAGTTTAGCCATAATTCAACGCGGCGCAGAGATCGATAATTATACGTTAAGTGAGTTGGAAAATTTCGAAGTGTAACGGCTTGTTAAAAGATGACTTTTAGCACTCAGACTTTTTGGTTGGGGATCTCTTTCTCACAGGCGCATGTATTCGCGACCCCACTCACTGTTATAAATGTAATTAATACAAACATCACGAACAAATGTACCCTATCGCAAGGACAATCGTTGTTCAAACCCGGACCGAATAATTTGTAGCGTAAACAATAACTGAGAGAAACATACTTAAATTAGGAAAACATTTTATTGAAAAAATGTGATAAGAGTAACAGATTAAAATACCAACAATCAAAAAAGCAGCAAGAAGAAGATACTACAGTTTAAATATGCAGTATTAAAGGATTATACTATTTGAATATAACAAAAATAATGTTTTACTGAAGAGTGGAAAGAATAAAATTTACTTTTAATGCGATGCTTGTGGCTGCTTATTCTGCTTCAATGGGGCGAAGCGTAGCTGGGCGTGCGTCATCTTTGGTCTCATGACGATCTCGGTTTAATAAAGACTCGTGCGATATTTTTGTTCGCAGCCACCATTGCTGAAAATAAGAAATACACTTAATAGCCAAAGAAACCGGTACACCTGTCTAATATCTTGTAGGGCCACCCACGAGCACGGAGAAGCGCCGCAACACGACGTGCCATGGACTCGACTAATATCTGAAGCAGTGCTGAAGGGAACTGATACCGTGAATCCTGCGGGGCTGTCCATAAATCCGTAAGAGTACGGGAGGTACAGATCTCTTCTAGAGTATCAGGGGTCCCATATCGCTCCAACTGCACCCGCCCCACACCATTGCAGAGCCTCCACCAGCTTGAATAGTCCCCTGCTGACGTGCAGGGTCTATGGATTCATGAGGTTGTCTCCACAGCCGTACACGTCCATCCGATCGATACAATTTGAAACGAGACTCGTCCGACCTGACAACATGTTTCTAGTTATCAACAGTCCAATGTCAGTGTTGACGGGCCCAGAGGGGGCGTAAAGCTTTGTGTCGTGCTTATCATCAAGGGCACACGAGTGGGCTTTCGGCTCCGAAAGCCCGTATCGATGACGTTTCGTTGAATGGTTCGCACGCTGACTTGTTGATGGCCCAGCATAGAAATATGCAACAATTTGCGGGAGGCACTTCTGTCACGTAGAACGATTCTCTTCAATCGTCGTTGGTCCCGTTTTTGCAGGGTCTTTTTCCAGCCGCAGCGATATCGGAGATCTGATGTTTTACCGGATTCCTGATATTCACGGCACACTCGTGAAATGGTCGTACGGGAAAATTCCCTCGTCACCGCTACCTCTGAGGTGCTGTGTCGCATCGCTCGTGCGCCGACTATAACACCACGTTCAAACTCACTCAAATCTTGATAACTTGCCAGTGTAGCAGCAGTAACCGATCTAACAACTGCGCCAGACACTTGTCTTATATACAGGCGTTGCCAACCCCAACGCCGTGTTCTGCCTGTTTACATATCTCTGCATATGAATACGCATCCTTTACCAGTTTCTTTGGCGCTTCATAGGTGTGGCAGCAAAAGGAGGAGGAAGAATTGTCGTTGATGAATTCGACAGTGTCGCAAATTCGCCTTAATAACAAACCAAAAACTGTTTTTTATCTTTTTTAAGTTTTGAAACGTCCCCTTAGAAAAATTTATGAATGACTGTGTTAGTAAACTTCTACGTTATTTGATACAAAGACGGCTCAGTAAAACTGAACGTACTCAGACAGTTCTCTCGTTACTTATTCTGATTATCACTAAACTGACACACAATATTTTTCAGCGCAATGCAGTCTGACTTCCAATAATACCTGCAAAAGAATGGCCCTGACTAACAATAACCTATACCTTTCATGAATCACTTACATCACAAAAATCTTCGTTACTCGAACTACTGCAATACAGCGAATGCCAATACTGCCAGCTTAATAAAAGATTGTAACTACTGAAGGCACTATTTACTGATAGGCATAGTTAGCAGCAAATGGAAGATTTTGATGGAGAACAAACAATGTATTTACCTTACTAGCGTTCAAAAGTCATTATATATATATATATATATATATATATATATATATATATATATATATATATATATATATAAAGATTGTAACTACTGAAGGCACTATTTACTGATAGGCATAGTTAGCAAATGGAAGATTTTGATGGAGAACAAACAATGTATTTACCTTACTAGCGTTCAAAAGTCATTATATATATATACTCCTGGAAATTGAAATAAGAATGTGAATTCATTGTCCCAGGAAGGGAAAACTTTATTGACACATTCCTGGGGTCAGATACATCACATGATCACACTGACAGAACCACAGGCACATAGACACAGGCAACAGAGCATGCACAATGTCGGCACTAGTACAGTGTATATCCACCTTTCGCAGCAATGCAGGCTGCTATTCTCCCATGGAGACGATCGTAAAGATGCTGGATGTAGTCCTGTGGAACGGCTTGCCATGCCATTTCCACCTGGCGCCTCAGTTGGACCAGCGTTCGTGCTGGACGTGCAGACCGCGTGAGACGACGCTTCATCCAGTCCCAAACATGCTCAATGGGGGACAGATCCGGAGATCTTGCTGGCCAGGGTAGTTGACTTACACCTTCTAGAGCACGTTGGGTGGCACGGGATACATGCGGACGTGCATTGTCCTGTTGGAACAGCAAGTTCCCTTGCCGGTCTAGGAATGGTAGAACGATGGGTTCGATGACGGTTTGGATGTACTGTGCACTATTCAGTGTCCCCTCGACGATCACCAGTGGTGTACGGCCAGTGTAGGAGATCGCTCCCCACACCATGATGCCGAGTGTTGGCCCAGTGTGCCTCGGTCGTATGCAGTCCTGATTGTGGCGCTCACCTGCACGGCGCCAGACACGCATACGACCATCATTGGCACCAAGGCAGAAGCGACTCTCATCGCTGAAGACGACACGTCTCCATTCGTCCCTCCATTCACGCCTGTCGCGACACCACTGGAGGCGGGCTGCACGATGTTGGGGCGTGAGCGGAAGACGGCCTAACGGTGTGCGGGACCGTAGCCCAGCATCATGGAGACGGTTGCGAATGGTCCTCGCCGATACCCCAGGAGCAACAGTGTCCCTAATTTGCTGGGAAGTGGCGGTGCGGTCCCCTACGGCACTGCGTAGGATCCTACGGTCTTGGCGTGCATCCGTGCGTCGCTGCGGTCCGGTCCCAGGTCGACGGGCACGTGCACCTTCCGCCGACCACTGGCGACAACATCGATGTACTGTGGAGACCTCACGCCCCACGTGTTGAGCAATTCGGCGGTACGTCCACCCGGCCTCCCGCATGCCCACTATACGCCCTCGCTCAAAGTCCGTCAACTGCACATACGGTTCACGTCCACGCTGTCGCGGCATGCTACCAGTGTTAAAGACTGCGATGGAGCTCCGTATGCCACGGCAAACTGGCTGACACTGACGGCGGCGGTGCACAAATGCTGCGCAGCTAGCGCCATTCGACGGCCAACACCGCGGTTCCTGGTGTGTCCGCTGTGCCGTGCGTGTGATCATTGCTTGTACAGCCCTCTCGCAGTGTCCGGAGCAAGTATGGTGGGTCTGACACACCGGTGTCAATGTGTTCTTTTTTCCATTTCCAGGAGTGTATATATAATTTGTGACATCCTATTACACAAATTTCCTTTTTCTGACGGACACACGTCCAGATATTCCGCTCAAAAATCTGGCATCTCTCTCCCCACATCAACCACTGCTGGCTGCACACCTCCCAACTGCACAACGCTACGAGCTGTTCACATCCAAGTGCCCAACACTACAATAGCGAATATTCCAACAGAGCCAACCAGCCACAGATTGCACACAGCACAGTCAGTGATTTTCATACAGAGCGCTACGTGGCGTTACCAACATAAAAACCTGAACAGCCTACTTACTTACAGTTTGTGATTCGGGTCACAGCACACTTATGAAAATTCTTCCTGTGATCGAGAGAGATGTTTCTCTTTTTCCATTGCTATGGCAAAACGATTATGAAACCAATCTAATTGATTATTGTCCAGTTAAAGTAGAAAATACTTCCGAGAATTATTTCCCAGACATACTAAACGATCAGTTATGATATTATTACTTAAATAAAAATCAAACTTATTGTAGCCAAAAAAGTCATTTGTGCAAACATTTTAAATGAGTTATTTTACACCTTGTGGCTCTTGTAGAAAGCAATGGATGGGATTAAAAACCCCTAGAATTGTTTCTATCCAGGCCGTTACACGATTCCGTTTCAGAAGATCTGAGCTAAAGGAACCAAACGTCAAATTCCGTAGTGTGCCGCGCTTCTCTGTATAAATTTGAGGAAGATGGTGCCTCACTTAGTAACCCGAGGAAAATTCTCTCGAATTGTTCTACAGTCAAATACAGCGTCAGGACCAAACAGGTCGCGTCTACAGTCGCTTGCGTCATCTAATCGCTGAATTTCGAATGCATTAACACCTCTTCTGAGCCTCCACTTTGTCGTCGGACAAGTCTTTGGGCAGTAATTACCGCATAGTTTCTGCATTCGCGAGGGAGTGTTGAAATTCGGTTCCGGGCCGCATCCGTGCTGACAGCGCGAAAAGGGCACAGGACCATAAAGAACACGTGCGATATTCCACTTTCGGCGACGCACGCGACATCTTGGAGCAGAACAGGGTCGAGGCGGGGGTGGGGGGTCTGTTGGCGGCGCCGCGCTAAGTGGCGCTGACCCCAGCTCACCCCCACTTTACACCTCAACAGTCCTCCGCGCCAATCCCGCTACAATAAAATGTCAGAATTACGCCCGCACTTAAATTCCTAGCCTGCAAGGAATTCCCGTGAGCGCTATACGGCCTTTTAATGGTCATCCGCGCGGTGAGGTCTAACACTGCACGATGTGCGCAGAAAGCAACGCCCAGCTGTCTCTCCTTCCATGTTTCAACCCAGGAAATTCCTTGAAGAGTCGGGAACAGGTAAACGAAGTTCACAGAAAGTATTCAAGAATCTTATGACGTTGCTGTATTTTACAAAATTTATAATTTAGGAAACTGCGGAACTCTGAATTTTTGAATGCTAGACTACCAAAAACCAAATTTTTGTTTAACATCTGAAGGACTAAGTACTTGGGGCGTACCACTGGTTACTAAGATGCCAACGTGCCACATCTTAGTTGACCGCATTTTAGGTTCTGACAAGAGGATAGCAATTTTACTTGGAAAGATTTGCCCATTCTGTTAAATAACAATGAGTTGGGTGTTGAAAAGGTCATGAGGTTTAGTGTCGTGTAAGGACGCCTGTCCACACAGTTGGGCGGGTTATTTTAATTTATCTCACAGTGGATAGTTGATCTTTTTTAAATGGTCATCACGCCTGTCACGATTAGTGCATCAGTTTTACAATTCTGATACCATGTCCATACCTCTTTGAATTAAACTTCTAAATTGAGACACAGGCATTTAAGCACCTTTAATGTCCATGAGCACAAGCGTTAATCTACAGTACATCTACTTGTTCTCATAGTGGCTGTTACTCTCCGCGATTTATTCGTGGTCAGTCAGCCATAAGTATCAGGGAAATAACTTCTAGGTATTTTATCAGTTAATTAAAATTTGATATGGCATTTTATGTCATGAATATATTATACTTTTATTTTAGCGCGCATTAACGTGCCTGTAGATATGCATACTCCCACTGTATTATCCATTTTGATACATGGATAAGCAATCAGTATGTACTGTCATTGACAGACGGTCATTCCACTGTGTCTATGGACCATTGCCTCTAGAAAATTTTATTCTCGCTACGAATTTAATTTAATAAAATTTAATAAAATGCAATGGCGTTGATAACCATGCCGTTGAGAACTCTGAAACCAATACCATCATCATTGTCGATGCCATCTCGTTGCTAGACAATTTCACAGAGCTGTTGAAGGGAATGAACTTCTTGCCGTTGCACAATGAAAACAGTGTAACGAACGAGTTGTCAAGATCGGTCACTCGTATTCGGGAGGAGCCGGACGTAAATTCTGGTCACTGAGAATTTGTAGCGCAGGCTACTTCTTTGATGATCTCATTTGAGAAAGATGTTAACTCTTAGATTCCTTCCTATTTCTTCCTGATATCTTCAAAATAAACATTTATATACACACTAAAAAGATCAATAAGTTGTTTCTAACTTATTGTACTTTTTAGTGGGTCTGGGAATGTTTATTTTGAAGGTATCAGGAAGTAATTGGAGAACAAAGATGCGCTTGAAGGTGTTTCCTGAAAGCTGTTTTCTTCCAGATCTATAATTCAGTGATACACCCGAAATAAGGAACGTACTGATAGGTCAGTTTCTGAAGGATAACAAACGTTACGTACCCCATCTGCGACTTTTACATTGGAGCAATAAATATAAACATTCTCACTGCAAATCACCAAGGACAGACGTTTCCATTTATTGGTTAGCTCCCGGAGACTCGTGGTCACTGAAACACTTAACATAAAAGTTTTCGGGGTATGATGCTGAGCCATAATATACAATAACTATCGCTGGATAACACGCCAGTAGATTCAGAAGAAGGGCACTGTAACCGTGGTCGAAACGTCGATTTTATCCCGTGATTGTTATTGGACATTATGATGATTGTTGTTATAGAGTATGATGCGACACCACATATAAAACTTTCATGTCAACTGACTATGGCCGCTGCATTGTACGCAATTATAACTGAAATAGTTGTTAAACCAGAAAGTCCTTTTACCTGTTTTCCAAAGATTTGTACATTTATAATCATTGTAGCTCACAGAGATGGCAGGGAAATAATCGGATATTAAATCAACTATATTAAAGCCACGAATGACACATAAACGTAAAACTAATCACACGTAGCGTACATAAATCCACAATTACAAATACAGCAGCTAGTTTTCACAGCGGTTTCATCTCTTCAACGGTTTCATCATTCCACACTGTGCTACACAAATATTATGCGCACATTTATTTTCCTGTCGACAAATTCCTAACCTGAAGTACCAATGCACTCCCTGTCCTATATAAACACTAACCCGAAGAACATCCTGAAATAATACGTGTCTCAGTCGTTTGCCAGTTTTACCGTCTCGTATTAAACGGGCACTGCTAAGTCTATTAATATTGCCTGATAAATAGTTCCTCAGTAAAATTATTCGGTGCTCCTATTCCGTCTTGTCTAGTTGCAGCACGCGGCTCGTCCCCACTGCGTGTAACTATTGTGTGTCCCAAAATTATCGATGTAATCTGCTAGTTGACTGGCTTGAAATTGTAACTGTCTGGAAGGATGGCGTCTTCGCATACTAGCATTAGAGTGCGGTAATTGCCCTCTATGTTCTGCTAACAGAATAACATTTCCATTCATTGTGAGCAAGTAATACGGAAGGAATGGCTCTGAGCACTATGGGACTTAACTTCTGTGGTCATCAGTCCCCTAGAACTTAGAACTACTTAAACCTAACAAACCTAAGGACATCACACACATCCATGCCCGAGGCAGGATTCGAACCTGCGACCGCAGCAGCCCCGAGGTTCCGGACTGCGCGCCTAGAACCACTAGACCACCGCGGCCGGCAGCAAGTAATACGGCGCACAAAGTTTGTTAAGCTTCCTGCGTCTTGAAGTTTACCACACCCCTAGAACGCCTTCTCAGTGATATATCCCCGAGGCTACAGGTTGCCTGTCCATCGCACCTCTCCTGTCTTCAGTTCATTCAACATGTTGCAAGTGATATAATACATCATCGCCAGCTGCAAGTTTCCCTCTGATAATCTCGGATTGATCTCCAGAAGCGGTACTTCACAGTACAAACTTCCATAGCAGTAATGCAACAGTATAGCAATAAAATAAACGAGGACAGATAGCAGTATGAAAGATGTAAGAAGACTTTTTCCATTTCGTAAAGGGTTGGTACAGCAACCAATATGTGTGATATGAAGAAACAAGCAGTCTTGGTTGCAATGTAATATATTTTTTAATATTTCCCAATGAAGCGTTTTACCTTGACGTACGCATCTTCGGATTGTCTGATATTTGATAGCGATGGGTACATGGGATAACGCGCATAAAATATCCCAGCGGATAAATACCCGTTGGCAAAGCTTTAAAGACACTGCACGGTGTCCATGTTGCGGCATGCGGAGGAGCCCAATGCAAACCAAACGGGATCAGACCTATAGTAAAGCTTTACATCGTAAACATACCAGACGTTTAGTGCATATTCTTGTTGCAGACATCACGCAGTGTGTCATAATAATCAAAAGATTTCAACACTGTAGCCAAGACTGCTTGTTTCTTCAAATGTAAAAAGAGTTATGTCAGCGTTGCGGATAATTTCTGACTTACCCTAGTAGTTGAGGTACAGTTAACTTGATTAACTTCTGGATCCAAGTTCGTATTATGAGGCTTATTCCGGAAGTAAGATCCGATCGGTCACGAAGTGGAAAGCACAGTGAAAATCAAAAGTTTTTTATTTGCAATAGTTAGCCATACTTTCCAGCAACGTCTCCATGTAGTCGCCGCTCCGTCTGAGACATTTGTCGTAGCGTTGTACCAACTTCCCAATACCCTCGTCATAGAAGGCAGCCGCCCGCACTTTTCGCAGGCTCTTTACGCTGATCTGCAGTTCGTTGTCTGTTCCAAAACGTTGACTTCATAGACAGTGGTTCATGTCAGCAGAGGTGAAAATCAGAGGGAGCAAAGTCCGGGCTGTATGGAGGGCGATCAAACACTTCCCATCGAAAACGCTGCAGTGGCGTCCTCATTGCCCCTACAGGGAGTGTCTGAGAACTGTCATGAAGAAGGAAATGTACGACAGTTATTTTGTGTGGGATGCTTCAAATGATGCCAAATGTCTCACGGGCACTCATACCTGGCGGGAGACCCTGCTTTCTAGGCATCTTTACGCGTTCACTTGAGAGCTTCCATGCCCTCTTTTGCATGCCGCCTCTCACTTTCATGAATTTTATTGATGTTCTGTGTCATTGCACGGTAGTAACAGATCATATTAGCCGTCCGGAGTGGCCGAGCGGTTCTAGGGGCTTCAGTCTGGAACCGCGCGACCGCTACGGTCGCAGGTTCGAATCCTGCCTCAGGCATGGATGTGTGTGATGTCCTTAGGTTAGTTAGGTTTAAGTAGTTCTAAGCTCTAGGGGACTGATGACCTTAGAAGTTAAGTCCCATAGTGCTCAGAGCCTTTTGAACCAGATCATATTATCCTAGGTGCCGGGGTGGAGAAGAGTTTGTACCTCATTGAATCAGACGAATTTTGCATGAGAACGAGACATGCTCTCGACCTCCTCCTTATCTACCAGCTAATTAATTACGAGCACAACGTGAACGGAAGGAAATGATGGTGGACCCTGCTAGTTGGTAAAGTAAGGAGTGCACACTCACAATAATTTAATAAAAATTGTAATATACTAAAAAAAAAGAGAACTGTATCATAATAAACAACAGGAAATGGGATTCTGCCTATATCTACGAAATGATATGCGGATTAAATATTACAATGAGATGTATTATACATCAGGACATAAATGCACATGATTGTCGACACACAGTAAGTTAAAGGATAGGGTATACTGAAATATTATGAGAATAAGAGTTGGCTCGAGAACAGGGGGCTCCTACTCTCTGTGATGCAGTAGATTGACGATAATGACTGGAGGTCCTAATGAATCAAATACTAATCTCCCGACTATATAGCAGTATGGCAATTAGTAGTGAGAGCTCAATTGGGATCACATGGAGAAACAAGCAAGGTGGACTTGTAGCAAAGCGAGCTTGGGGTGCTGCTGAGGGTTCAAAATGGTTCAAATGGCTCTGAGCACTATGGGACTCAACTGCTGAGGTCATTAGTCCCCTAGAACTTAGAACTAGTTAAACCTAACTAACCTAAGGACATCACAAACATCCATGCCCGAGGCAGGATTCGAACCTGCGACCGTAGCGGTCTTGCGGTTCCAGACTGCAGCGCCTTTAACCGCACGGCCACTTCGGCCGGCTAACTGCTGAGGGATTTAGTATAAAATTGATAGGGTGGTACAATGCCGGAGCCGCAAAATACTGTACCAGTACTGAAATCTGCAGCACGTCGTCGGTAGGCAGCGTCCTGATGATGTAGGCGCCGACTTCTGCCGTGCAGCGACTCTGTGTCAACCCCTGGCTGCGAAGGCTGTCCGAGAATTCTAAGTTCTTCTGAAAATGAGCGACCAAGTCGCAGGACCGCCTGACTCCGAGGAAGATCAGATCCCGAATCCACTGCCCGCGCAACGCAAGAGTGAAGCCAACATTGCTCTACTCCCTACCCTCCTCGAAGAACGGCGAATCAGCATTCAGTTCTGATTCCAAAATTGCCCCACACTGTCTCAGAGTATCATTCGCGCCAATAGTGATCGTTCCCTTCAATTTCGAGAAGGGCTTTATGACGTCAACTAGCCTCCGTTTAAGTTGACGAATAATGCCTCTGCTATTCAGCTGACGGCACTGAATTTGCCGTTTGACCGGCTACTAAAAGAACCTGCCTAGACCACAGGACCTTCCAGTGCCAGACAGTCGCACTCAGCAGGGCACGGTTCAAACGGCTCTGAGCGCTATGGGACTTAACCTCTGAGGTCATCAGTCCCCTAGAACATAGAACTACTTAAACCTAACTAACCTAAGGACATCACACACATCCATGCCCGAGGCAGGATTCGAACCTGCGACTGAAGCGCCTAGAACCGCTCGTCCACCACGGCCGGCCGGCAGGGCACGGTCCACAAGTATTCTCAGAATTAGGAGGGCAATGCAGTCAGTCGGTGCCAGGAATCTTCGTTCCGGACGCGCCGGAACGGTAAACACATGAAGTGCGGCGACACGCAGACGTCTCGCACGTCGTTTCGCCCTGCATGCAATAGGCGAAACTCGACCGACGTCAGTCGTTCCGCCAGGCGCTGAAGCCTATTGTACAAACGCCTCAGAATTCAGGGAATTCCAGCCCCCAACCGGAAACGCAGTGTGCCGCGTCCTCCGATGCTCGCCTCGCACAAGCCACCCAGGGAAGTGAAACAAAATGTTTAGGAATAGAGTGAAAAGTATTTTTTGAGCTCTCAGTACAGATACTATCATTACAATAACCTTATTCGGTCTGTTACCACCGTGCAATGACATAGCACATTAATAAAATTGATGAAAATTAGAGGCGACATGCGAAAGAAGGCATGGAACCTCTCATCACACTTTGCGCTCAGAACTGAGAAGACGTGACGCGATCAACGGGCATACTAGAGACGCTGCCCACGACACATATGCAAAGCTTTATCGGCGTTTCCCTGTGGTTTCCATTTCGCGACCGATCAGACCTTACTTCCGGAATACGTCTCGTAATTTCCAGAAAGACTCCTTCACTCTGTAGTGCTACACCGCGACGCAGCGGCAAAGAGGAGGTTTGACGCCAGCTCTCCGAGTCGTAACCTGGTGATCTCGGCGCAGCCAGTAACAAAAAGCGCGCTGCCAGAGTCGGCGAAACTCAAAGGCGGAGCGTGGCGACCTGCTACGGCGCGGCGCCGTGATCGGAGCGGAGGCGAAAAGAAGGCGAGACTGGAGCCTGGAGCTTGCCGGCGCGGCGCGGCGCCCGCTCTTGTGCCGGCCGCTCTGTATAGCGGCTGATTGGCACGCGCGGCGCGGGCGAGGCGAGGCGGCCGGCCTGTTTGCAGCGCCTTTGTGGCCGCTGTGTTTGGCCGCCGGCGCCGCTCAATGCGGCTCGTTGAGGCCAGCCCGGCACACTCCGCGGCGCTGATGAATGCGCAATTAACAATATGTGATGCGCCATTGTGGGCGGCGACGGCCCTTGTGCTCCCCTATGTCCATTTTGTTTCCTCTTCAGCGGGCTCACAAGCCATTGTGTAATGAGGCGTCACCTGAGAGAAGCGAGTATAGATATGCTCTGTAATGATCGGTACCTTTCCCTCCTCTTCTTCTCAGCTCGGTGTTGGCCAAACAGACGCGACACGTGTTCCCTCTGCCCGTGCACCACCAGCAATGACGGGTGTACCGAAGAAGGGCGCAAGGCGTGTGTGGCCCAAGTCTTCTAAAACCACAGGGCCCCATGTTGTAGGATCTGAGCACTATGGGACTTCACATCTGAAGTCATCAGTCCCCTAGAACTTAGAATTACTTAAACCTAACTAACCTAAGGGTATCACACACATCCATGCCCGAGGCAGGATTCGAACCTGCGACCGTAGCAGTCTCACGGTTCCGGACTGAAGCGCCTAGAACCGCACGGCCACCTTGGCCGGCTCCCATGTTGTGAAACGTCACACTCGCCCAAAACTCTTTCTATTGCATGCCCTGCATAAGATAAACACCATCTGGTATTTTGTAAAATTATCAGGAAGTGGTGACAAGATTTTCCGCAAATGATGAAATTACGCAAAGGAACGAGCTTTTTACGTTCTGGTGTTTTCCATTAAAGTTTTGGGACTTTCCTGTCTTCTCTTTCCTATGTCCGCATATAACGAAAAAGTTTCGTGTACGATACAGTCACTTCATGTAAGAAGTTTACTTCATCTTAGCCTAAAAGCCGGCCGCTGTGGACGATCGGTTCTAGGCGTTTCAGTCCATAACCGCGCAGCTGCTACGGTCAAATGGTTCAAATGGCTCTGAGCACTATGGGACTTAACATCTGAGGTCATCAGTCCCCTAGAATTTAGATCTATTTAATCCTAACTAACCTAAGGACATTATACACATCCATGCCCGGGGCAGGATTCGAACCTGCTACCGTAACGGTCGCGCGGATCCAGACTGATGCTCCTAGAACTGCTGCTACGGTCAGAGGTTCGAATCCTGCTTCGGGCTTGCACCTGTTTGATGTTCGTGGTTAGTTAGGTTTAATTAGTTCTATGTCTAGGTGACTGATGACCTCAAATGTCAAGTCCCATAATGCTTGGAGCCTTTTTTACGCTTAAAATAAACGGCGTAATTACGCCTGATGACGCTAGCATTGGCCACAATGACTGTTAACGTATGATTTTTAACCTTTACTCGAGGGAGTAATGCAACACATTTTTTTCCCCTGAAGGCAGGTCGGTTTTCTTCAAGATTCCAGTATATCGTACTATTCCCCACTCCTTTGACTACAAGACTCAACATAACCTCCGTTAAATACGACGGCCTTACGTCATCTTATTGGGAGAGCCTGTATGCCCACATGTTACCACTCTAGTAGTCGACGTCGGAGTCAACGTATAGCTGCTCGTGGAGTGCACCTCTGATAGGACGTCTAAGGACTGACATCAGGGCTGTACTGTGGATGAGGAATAACTATCCAATAGAAAAAAAAAGTTCAAATGTGTGTGAATCGTATGGGACTTGACTGCTAAGGTCATCAGTCCCTAAGCTTACACACTACTTAACCTAAATTATCCTAAGGACAAACACACCCACCCATGCCCGAGGGAGGACTCGAACCTCCGCCGGGACCAGCGGCACAGTCCATGACTCCAGCGCGTGAGACCGCTCGGCTAATCCCGCGCGGCTTATCCAATAGAGTTTTGTGAGCTCCTCTCGGGTCAGTACCCTTGCATGAGGCCTTGCGTTGGCATGGAGAAGGACAAGTTCGTTTTCATTTTATGTGGTGATGAACACGCTCAAGTTGTTTCTTCGATGTCCTGAGGTAAGCACAACGCACATCAGTGGTGTTTTACACCATAAGGCAAGACATCAAACAGAATAGCCACTTCACAGTCCCAGGAGACCATCGCCATGACTTTCCTGCTGAGGGTGTGGCTTCGAACTTTTCCTTCGGAGTAGTGGGGCGTGGAGCTCAAAAAATTGTTCAAATGGCTCTGAGCACTATGGGACCTAACATCTGTGGTCATCAGTCCCCTAGACTTAAAACTACTTAAACCTAAGGACATCACACACATCCACGCACGAGGCAGGATTCGAACCTGCGACCATAGCAGCAGCGCGGTTTAGGACTGAAGCGTCTAGAACCGCTCGGCCACAACGACCAGCAGGTGTGGAGCCAGTCCATGGATTGCTGTTTTGTTTTCGGTTCGAAGTGATGAACCCATGTTCTCTGTGACGATGCTCGACAAAAAATTTCCACGACCAGCCTCGTAACGCGCAAGCAATTCCACGAAGATTCTCTTCGCTGCTCTTTACGGTCTTCTGTTAGGCGTCGAGGAACGCAGTGGGCACACACGTCGGAGAACCCCAGAGAGTGGACGAGTATGTCAGCACTACCAGCAGAAACGTCCAGTTGAACAGCGAGCTATCTCGTTGTGATCCGTCGATCACCACGAATGAGAGTGTGAGCAGGCTCCAGCAGTGCATGAGTCACAGCCGTGTGCTGTCGGCCGACCGGCGTGCGGGAGATTGATTGGATAGGACTGCGCGACCTTTTGCGATGATGACAGAGCTTTTTCCTGCGACTCACAGTGCTTCTGTCACGGCCAGGTCTCCTTAGATATTCTGATGGCAACTGTGAATATCTGCGATGCTCTGGTTTTCCTCCAAAATAAACTTTTTGACACAGTGGCCGATTTACAAGCAGGCAAAGTAGGCTGGAGCCTCGGGGGGCAGATTTTAGGGGCGGAAAATTTGGGGCCATTTTCTTACTCTTACAGAAATTAAAAACATTCATATTTATATACCTAAATGTTATTAGGTCCACACAAACAATTCAGCCTGTGATCTGGTTCTCCACTTACTTAATTTTTCCTACAATTTGCGTTGTCGCGTTTGGTTGCGGTGCGGGAACTACTGACATGACGGTTTGGCCGAACTGACTACGAACGCAGCCCGCCGCCGCGGGAGCCGAAGCGGTGTCTTGCTGTTGTAGGCAGGCATACGCCGCGTGGTGGCACTGAGTTCGACAGAGGTAGTAGATACAGAGCGGCTATACAAACGGGTCAGTTCCGTCCCGTGTTTACTTCAGAAACAAATGAAAAGCCGACTTGGTTGGTTGCGTCCTGCAATTTCTAATACCATCTGGCCACGGTAACTTGACGATCTGCACGGTGGGTGGTGGGAGCGGGCTTGCACCCACATTAAAGCTGTCGAGGGGAGAGCAGTGGTAGGGGTAGGCAACATACAGTATCTTGCTTCCAACAGTGCTAGCACCATTACTCTCAACAACGCGTCCAGTACTACTTCGCATCTACGGACAGCTTAACAGTTTGCAGAGCTCTCAGACAAATGAAAATCTTTCTGCCAGTGCCGATTCTCTCTGGTTGTAAGAGCACAAGCGCAATCTTCAAATTATAATAGGCAAGTAACACCTACGAATATTTCTGTGGCACATTTTTCTGGTTGTGTGCTGTAATTTTTCAAAGTGTTCCATGGAATGTGTGAATAATTTCATAACACAACATCACCGGTACGTACAGACTTATAGTGGGTAAGTAATCATAATATGTTACAATATATCATCCGTGACGAATCAGTAAGACGTGATTTAAATGATAAACAGCTGTTTGGGAAGCACAGACATTTCGATTTGTTTGTTATATCATACTTAAATCAATTTATTGCACTTGTTTTAGATAATTATAGGTAATTATTCAATGCCTGAATTCTGAACAAAGGATACTGCTAATTAGTTGATGGAAAAATTGTTACAATGAGTGATAGTGATAGGAGATAGCGACTTAGTGGAAATGAGTACAAAGAAAGTTCAAAATGAAAAAAGGAGAACAAGGAAAAATTATCTTTAAAACGATAAAAATTGACAATTCTTTTAGTAGAAGTGGAAGCAATGTTGAAAGACCAGGAACTGCAACAACATGCACTGACGCATTACAGTCTGGAAAAGATTAAACGGATCTGAACTCTGCGGCCCAACAACAGCAGTCATCTGTTGCACGATCTGCTTCTGGAAAAAACAACGAATATTTATTTTTTGGGCGAAGGGGCGATAGAGGAGTAGTCAGAATAAAGATTTAATACGCATCTCAGAATCAGACGCTAAGTACGACCAAGTGTAAAACAAAAGTAAATCGAAACAAAGATCCAGCTTTATTGGAAATCAACGATACCTTAAGGGCGATTATTGCAAGGTACGGCTTCGATCAGTCAAGTCTTGCGACTTCTCTAAAAGTGAAACAACATATGTTGATCAGCATCGCTTCTTGCCAGTGAGTATTTTCCAAAGAAACATGAAAAATAACGAAGTGAATGAGCAAAATTGGGTGGTTTATTCTGAAATTGAAAGATCCATATATTGCGTGCTCTGGTTGGCATTCGGTCTACTGGAGAATAAGACTCAGTTTGAGGATGAAGGATTTAATGACTGGAAAAATGCTCACTATGAAAACTCGGTGCGTCATAAATCCAGTTTCCTTAGTTTGAAAGTTAGAAGTGACATTGATGGCAGTCAGGATAATTTACTGCAGGTCCTGATTGATGAAGAAGTTACTTGTTGGATAAACATTCTAGAGAGTGTTGTTGCCGTAGTGAAGCGTCTGTGTTTAAGAGGACTCGCTTTTAGAGGAAAATATGAACAGTTCGGTGATCCGCATAACGGAAATTGTTGTATGATTTTGGAACTGAAATCGATGCTTTTTTAGCCAGTCGTATTGAACGACTTGCGAATCAAGGAGTGGAATTACCGATTACTTGTTCCATTAAGTTTCGGGTGTGCGGGAGATCCCTTGCGGCTGCCCACCCGAAACTTAATGGAACAGTCTTTGCGCCACCAAAACCTGAAGATTCATACCAATTAATTGTGAAATACCGTTTGCGATGAGTTTATTCTCTTGATACGCCATAAAATCTTAAAACAGATTGGAGACGAGGTAAGAAGGGCGAAATATTTCTCTTTAATCATCGATTCAACACCAGATACAGCAAATGTGGACCAACGTAACCTCGTCATTAGATACGTTTTGGAAACAAGTAAGCCTTGTGAAACATTTCTCTAGTTTTTACTGTCAGTGGACACAAAACTGAATAGATATCATCTAACATTATTTCGAAAGTTGAAACATTGGGAATAAACATTGAAGACTGTCGTAGACAATCATATACAGGAGAGTTTCGAAATGAATATACGGGTTTTAAGGCTTCATAGCATTTATTGCATTCACTTGACAGTAATAAATAATGCATCAACTGAAAGAGCAACTTTAATAGTTTTCTTTGTGTACCCGTGTGCAAAGGAAAGAATATGGAAAAACCAGGAATAGCTGAAGAACGTGTTAAATGAGTCAGAGTCTTCACGCGTAACTCTAAGAAATCAGTTCGGAAGGCTAGACGTGAATTAGCGATTCCAGTGACGTCTGTGTGAAGACTTTTAAGGAGCCGCTTACAACTTCATCCTTATAGTCTCTAAAGCCTACAGACTGCACTTTACGTGGCAACTGTGCAAACGACATGTTGCTGCATGACGACGAACATTTTCCGAGTCTTGTCGTCTTCATTGATGAGTCAACATTTCACCTAAGTGTGACGAATGGTGCTGAGATTGAACACTTATAAGAAAAACAGTCTGAGTTGCTCTTTCATTTTATGTATTATTTGTAAGTTGAATGTAGTAACTGTTACAAAACCTTAGAAACCGTATATTTATTTTGAAACACCCTCTATAATACCGCGAACATGTGTGGTGTGTACAATGGCCTACAGGCTAAAATTCAAAGCCCAGCACCTTTTGCTGTTTTAATTCCTTTCCCTGTCCACTCTTTAAATTTAGTGGTAACTACGGCTACAGTATCTTTCACAGAAGCTTGTCGCTTCTAATTATCCCTTTATTTTTTAAGTGCAACACAACGCTGTAAAAAATTAGTGACTGAAATCGGGAAACGAAAAACGCTGAAGAGAGTAAACCGGACACTTTGGTCGGCTGGAGAGAACATATGTAGAAGTTTGAGAGATCCTTGGCACGAAGTCGTTAAAACCTTGAAATCAATCAAGGATGATTATACAGAAAAGCCTGTAACGGGAAACGTGACGACAAGAATACTTCCGAATTTAGAAAAACTAGAAACAGCGGTAATGGTTGTTGTGTGGAATGCTTTTTTGGAAAGAATAAACAAAATGAATGCTAGCATTCATGCTTCTACCGTAGATTTGACCATTATTGTCGATCTATGCGAATCTATTTGCCAGTTTTTCGTAACTAGACGAGAAAATTTTAAGCATTTCGAAGAAAAGGCCATGGAATTAAGCGTGTCGCAGGAGTAAACAAAAAACTTGGGAAAAAGACGGCCGAAAAGGACAGAAATTTACGATGAAACACCCAATGAAGAAATGAGATCGACTGGGAGTAATAATTTCAGAGTTAACGCACCTCTCGTCCTCATTCATAGACGCGTATCCGTATTAAAAGAACGGCAGGAGGTCTACAACAGGTTCAATGAAAAGTTTTCATTTCTGACAAATATGAGTGTATTGTGATGATGAGCCCATACTGAGAAAGGCCCTACTCTGGGAAGAAACGTATACTTAGTTAAAGAATGCGTACATTTTCAGTGTCACCCTACTTCTGAAAGAATTCTGGTAAACCCAATTCTGGACCAATGAAAAGTCTATCTTCGTTCCTGCAAAACATTTATCCAAACTTGGATTCAGCAATTCGCATTGGTCTGTGTACACCAGCGACAAATTGCCCTGGTGAGAGAAGCGTTTCTTGCTTAAAACGGCTGAAAAATTAGTACAACTAAAAACCAAAATTGCAAATTTCACTTTTTTTATTCAGTCTAGAACTGGTTTCGAGCCGAAGCTCATTTTCAAATGATCGAAAGAGACAGTCAAACTGGAATTTCGGAAAATTCTAAAACCATGTTAAAAATGTGCAAACGATCAGTTACATCGCTTACAGACAAGATGATCTGAAAACGGTCCCGACCTGAAACTAGTCATCGAGAGAATAAAAAAAAGACAAATTTGCAACTTTGGCTGGTTTGTCGTTGTACTGATTAACAGAAGTTGCTGACCTATAACTATTCCAGCGTGCTGGAAGTTCGGGTGAGAAATCATCTTAGCCAATAAAAACTAAACGCATTACGTCTTTTGTGCATAGATTCAGAACTAATGAACAAAATTTCGTACGACGATATAATTGGTGATTTTGCGAATAGAAAGTCGCCCAGAAAGGTACTGTAAAACTTTCATAACTTAATTACGTGAAGTTCATCGTCTCAGACGGATTTTACCAGGTAACTGAATGTATTTTTTTAAACTGTAAGCAAGAGTAATAGAAAGTAAATAATTACGTTTGCCGAATGTGCATTATTAGCTTAGAAATACACCAAAAAACTATATCTTGTGCGATGTTAACTAAATCGTTTGGTTGTAAAAATGATCTATGAACTGACACGTCGAGCCCCTAGTTAACAATCATACTAATTACGGGAATACGTGGTAGAATTAGGACAACAGGGCACAAATCATAAAGGTACCATTCATTGTAATTAATATAATTATGAAGTATGGCACCGAATTTTAGAGGTCGGTAGGGGCGACCTTTGAACGGGCTACTGGCGGCAAAAGTGTAACTCTGACACTGCTCTGGCAGCTCTCTGCTTGGAACGCACCTCTGTTACGGACACCGTTTTGAAGGTTACATGTATTAGTGTCGTCACCAATCGGAATTTCGTGGAACTATAGGCTCTGAAGCGGGAATATTCCACGATGTCGCAAATTCTGCATTTTCTTAGCCGATATTGGCCGAGAAAAATATGTGTTGCATTACTTATTGAACACCACTGGTACAATGTGTCTCCATAGCTCAGATTGTTTTCCGCACCAGCAAGCGTTTTATGATGCCGTGAGTATATTTTAAATGATCACTATGTCTTGGACGACATGTTCTTCCCATTTACTCTTTCAGTTTACTCGCCTCCTTCAGACGTTCTTCAAAGACTTGGCTCAAGACGTATGTTTCCTTAGATTGTACTTAATGGCGTTTTGAATCTGTTTATTGCAGCATTAGGGTGGCTCTTATTTTTCATGTCTGAATTTGTCTTTTTTTTGCCCTCCAGTTTAGTTCCATTGTGCGAAAAATATTAGTAGTGTACAATCCATTTCTTAGTAGGGAAACGTAAATTCAATGAAAAACATAAATAAGCATAACATCTTTTTTTCACTGTGGGAAAAACTTCTACAGAGACAGGTGACTACCGACTAACTTGATTATTATAAACGTTTATAAAACAATCTATGACACTGCAATGCATATCGCTTATAAGGAAAATAAAATGAGAGAATCAAATTTTTATTGAAATTATGACGAAACTCAGATAAAGTTTGATGTCTATCTCACCTGGAGGTGAGCGTTGGCAAAAACTACATTTCTCTACCACTATGACAAATATTTCTCAAAGAAGTTAAGTGATATCTGATAAAAATAGTTTTGCTGTATAAGCATAAAATTGTTCAAACGCGTCACTGATCATTTCTGGAATATGGTAGATTCCTGCTTGAACCCTTTCAATATTTTCATGTAATAGTTCTCCATCACAGTACGATCTATTGACTGTCTTCATATTGATAGAAAAAAAAACAATAGAGCGTAGAATGCGAGGGAGACAGACGGAGAAGACAAATACCTTTAATGATATATCATTTTTTATTAAGCCACAAGAGAAATTCCACGATTTGCACCCTCATATTTATAACGTTTTGAAGGACTGTTAAACCCAAATACGGATATTTGGCTACAGAGGTGGCAAGGAACGACGCTTCAGAGTAGGGTTGTTTGGGGAAGGAGACCAGTCAACGAGGTCATCGGTCTCATCGGATTAGGGAAGGACGGGGAAGGAAGTCGGCCGTGCCCTTTGAAAGGAACCACCCCGGCATTTGCCTGGTGCGATTTAGGGAAATCAAGGAAAACCTAAATCAGGATGGCCGGATGCAGGATTAAACCGTCGTCCCCCCGAATGCGAGTCCACTGTGTTAGCCACTGCGCCAACTCGCTTGGTTTCAGTGGAGGTAGGGCCTACACACAGAAATGGAAAATACAAGTATTTCATATTACAGTCTCTACTTTTGATGTTATTTCATATGCACGTTCAAGCAAGAAATAGCTTTCGCAATCCACTTTACGTGATATCCAGACGTACGCAAACGTCGCAGTAGCCGCAGCTTGCGAGACCTCACTTAGTGAAAACTAACCAATATGCAGAGACGGCAGTAGATCTTCCATGCTGGCCATCGCGCCGGTGTGGGCATGGAGGTGCTCCACTTTACGTGATGGACCGCCTATGGTGCATCACGGATGGATACTGCACAAGTTCGTATTGCACTTCAATGCACAATTAATTTACACGGTCGCAAGCAGTAAGACTGCTCTCTTCCCAGGAAAGAGAAGGACGAGTGGAGTGGTCCGGGTTAGGCCGCAGGAACGGCGGCTCTGCCCTCTCCCTACCTGGTTTGCGGCTATTGACTCCTCACGTCACCTGACCAGTGTGACCTGTGACATGAGATCACATTCACTCAAGGAAACCAAATTAGACTTTGTGTCTATATTAGGAAATGAATAAATATGTCGTGCATAAGTAACATTATGCAAAGATGTTTGAAAGGCGCCTGTTGATTCAGCCACACTTCCATTACGTATCTTTTGTATTGACGGCGGGAGAGCTCTTTGCTATATTTTCCGATCGCTTGTAGGTCGATTTCGATATCCCTCTGCTACATGGGAAGAACTTACTTTTCACTGATGGTCTTCAAGGGCCTGTAACTCGGCCGATGAATGATTAGGACGTGGTCATACCGCGTGAGCACGTCTGATTCGAATGAAGGAAAGCTGCAAGTAATAAGTTGACGGTTGTACTGAGGCAGTCAAACTGTTGTGGTGAGACACGGGCAGTCCGCAGTGGCATTGCCATGTGGTGCAGACATTGTTCTTGTGAGTTAGCCGGCGCTGAGCAGTTTTACGTATGAAGTGCATGTTATTGTGAGTTTGTGCAGGTTGGCAGCGCTGATCCGGAAAAGGCCGTTTGAACGTTGTTTGTACACCGCAAGTTGTGGCCTGATAATTCTGCTGCCTTTCGATTTAAGAGAAGGAGTGCTTAATTTTGGAATTGGTACTGGGAGTGGCTGCAGTATTAATCTTGTGACAGCGAGCTATATATTTGAACTGATTTCGACAACCACACGTCGCTCCTATCTGTTTCGCT
This sequence comes from Schistocerca americana, assembly GCF_021461395.2. Classification (NCBI taxonomy): domain Eukaryota; kingdom Metazoa; phylum Arthropoda; class Insecta; order Orthoptera; family Acrididae; genus Schistocerca; species Schistocerca americana. The sequence continues at coordinate 501,126,729 of NC_060121.1, forward strand.
CTGCTCAGTCATCCGAGATAAGCTGTTACTGTTCTTTCCTTATGGCTTGGTGTGAATTCAGAGCAGTGCTCACCAAGCCAGTGGGCCGCTTGTGGCCTGAATCAAGTATGCGTGCGGTCTGCCGTATTCTCTAATAATATGCATGTAGTAACTAAAAGCCGAATCCAGAAATCTCAACCAACTTCGAGACCTTCTTAAGTGCGTCGTTTTCTTGCTCAGTAATAAACAAAAACGGTTACAAAGACAGTAATGTCTTACCATGTGCTTCAGTTTAATTGACGTTGATGAATTCGGACGGGAGGTAAGTGAAGTTGGCCGTTTATGTTATGGCAGATTAGTTAGTATGGGGGCGGCTGTGGGTTAGAGGATGTGAGACGGGGGAATGTTATATTGTTTGTCTTCCTGTACTGACAACTCCCGGTCTTGTGCGAATCGTACCTGTCTGCTTTTGATACAGAGGTAACATGAATTCGTGAACGTGCGTTGTAGAGATGATCATATTTGTAGGAAGGTATATAAAAATAATTTAGGACAGTTGTTGTGCAACGAAGTGCGATTTCCATATTTATGGAGCTTATAAAAAGGGTTTTTGTCAGCGGTTTGCTTCGGACAAAATGGTACACTGTTGAGTTTTCATGGTTCCGTAGGCAACTGCAAATATTTTTCGACGAAGACGTTGACCGTGTTTTATGACAGAGGGGTATATGTTTTAACAGAGTGCTTACTTTTGAAATAATAAACAGTTTACTCACTTTTTTCCACCTCTCTCGTTTTCTTTTGACTGCCTCCTGCAATTTACCAATCTAAGCACGGTGTGGGTTCGGGTTGTTATGTACCGGCGAACTCGTTCCACATACCAACGTCCTAGCCGGTTGTGACACAGTTTAATTGCTGCACTTAATTACAGTTTTGCTGTGATGCAGTAGTGTGGCAATTTCTACCGATCAGAGGGCACGTTGGCGTTAATGTTTCAAAGATAAACTGTCAGACCGAAAGAAACAACAAGGAACTACATTTGCAAGCGAAAAACTTTGTTTAAACACTGATATTGAAAAAAGTTATAATCTGCTCTGATCAGTCATAAAATTATGACCACCGACCCACTGTCGATATAAAGCCGTCCAGGCGATAGCAGCGTCACCTCACTGTTGGTAACAAACGCACGGTGCATGTAGTATCAGTGAACCTGCTGTCTGTGTACAGAATGGGGAAGGCGCGCGATCTATCCGAGTTTGGCCGAGGGCAGATTGTGGTGGCCCGGAGGTTCGGCACGAGCATTTCGATAACTGCATGACTTGTCATGGTTGTAACTTCCTACGAGACCAAACTACTGAGGTGATCGGCCCCGACTTGTCCTGTGTTCGTGGAGTGCTGTGGTGAGTGTCTTCAACAGGAGGAGAAACCAAAGTGAAACCACCTCCAGATGTCGTGGGTTGGGCGGCCACCTTTCATTAGAGATGTCGGACGTCGTACGCTGGGCAGACTAGAAAAGCAGGACAGGCGGCGAACTGAACTGGTACTAACATCAGACTTTAATGCTGGGCAGAGTAAAAGTGTGTCTGAAAACGCAGTGCACCCAACACTCTTAACGATGGGCCTCCACAGCCGACGACCCTTGCGTGTGCTAGCGTTAAGACCATGACATCGGCAGCTACGACCGAAATGGGCACGTGACCATTGGCTCTGCACGTTGGCGCGGTGGCAGGGCGTTGTATGATATAATGAATCCCGATAGCTCCTTCAGAAGATTAGATTAGTACTTGTTCCATAGATCATGAATACGACACTTCGTAATGATGTGGAACGTTTCAGGTTAATAAAAGGTGTCTATACAAGATATTACATTACACAAAATATTACATGACACTCAATCATTTTTTTTTTTCAGATGTCTTCTTCTAGGAGAACAGCTCCTTGACACCTGCACTGCGGGATGTAGACAAGTCGGCGCGTCTCCATTATGCTCTGGGGAACATTCAAGTGAGCATCTATAGGTCCACTGGAGCTCGTGCAAGGCCAAGGAGTATCGTAGACTGGTCGCAGATCCCGTACACCCTGTCATGACGATCATGATTCTCGATGCCAGTGGCATTTTTCAAAAAGATCATGCACTATGACACAGGGCCAGGGGTGTGATGGTATGGTCTGAGAAACACAGTGGCGAGTTCCGAATCAGCCGGCCAGAGTGGCTGAGCGGTTCTAGGCGCTACAGTCTGGAACTGCGCGACCGCTACGGTCGCAGGTTCGAATCCTGCCTCGGGCATGGATGTGTGTGATGTCCTTGGGTTAGGTAGGTTTAAGTAGTTCTAAGTTCTAGGGGAGTGATGACCTCAGCAGTTTAGTCCCATAGTGCTCAGAGCCATTTTTTAGTTCCGACGTACGTGCTAGGCCCCAACTTGCCAAATCTGAATGCGATCGAAGACATGTGGAAGGTGACTGAATGTGGCGTCAGAGCTTATCGCTTCCTCTCCGGAATTTACGGGGATTTGGTTACATGTGTGTGCAGACGTCGTCCCGTTCCTTCAGCGACCTATCATGCCACCATGCGTCACCACTATTATCCATGCCAAAGGTAGAGTGACCTGTTACCAGGTCGTAATGTTATGACTGATCAGTGTATGAATGGTGGGCTCCATGTGGTTCCCAAGTTGTGCAGCGACCGTAAACCATAAAATTACCAAATATGCAGCAACCAGTCGCAAAATCATGTTTTATTTATTCACTTTTGCATATCGGTTTCAACTGATTAACAGCAATCATCGGTGTTTTCAACCAATATGCGCCCTGAGCACTTTATGGTTGGCCTCTGCTTAAGACAGTGTTACTGCTCAGGGCGCATATTGGTTGAAAACACCGATGATTGCTGTTAATCAGTTGAAACCGATATGCAAAAGTGAATAAATAAAACATGATTTTGCGACTGGTTGCTGCATATTTGGTAATTTTATGATCAATGTATGTTTAAGTGAGGTAACAAGAATAATACATAAATAACTAACATCAGACGATTGAAAATAAAAAAAACTTTTACTAAACAATAACAGACTCACTGACAGCAGTGATGGTGTATATTAGAAATAGTCTGACCACTTCTTGGCGGGCAGCAGCATCGTTCATTACCAAATACAGGGTGTTCGGAAATTACCGTTACAAACTTCTAGGACCTGTAGAGGGGAGTGGGTATATCTCTATATTTTCAATAGGAACACATGCCCGAAAACGTACCGTTTCCGTGCTGCAGCCGTTTGAAAACATATTTGCTGGGTAGGTATGCAACAGGGTAGTCATGGCGGTGGGTGCTTACGTCGGATCGGCTGATGTCATTTGGCTTGTGTCCTACTTCTCTGACCTGATTCGAGCCTCATTCACGTTTCTGTGAATTTTAAAATAACATGGTTGCGTACATGTTCGCAGAATACACTGACATGATCCATCTGTATGGCGAAGTTCACAATAATGGAAGAGCTGCTCGTGGCCTTTAACAAGACCGTTATGCACAACGTCCGACTCCATCGCATACCCTCTTCCGGACAGTTAAACAAAGGCTTCCATAAAGGGATACCTTCACCGTCAGCAGACGTGCCTGTGGCGCTCCAAGGAGATGCCGCGCACCCGATCTGTTAATTAAGTTGTTTGGGAATACTGAGTAAGTTTCCTTTCTTTCTTTCTGTTTATTTGGTCATGAAATAAGTGGATTTGTAGAAGAAGCGGTATACTGGGTTACGCCTAATAAATTAATCGTAAAACTGGTCGTATTACCAGTATGGTTTCGAACGATTATAGCACTGGAACGCCGGCCGATGTGGCCGAGCGGTTCTAGGCGCGTCAGTCTGGAACCGCGCGCCCGCTACGGTTGCAGGTTCGAATCCTGCCTCGGGCATGGATGTATGTGATGTCCTGAGGTTAGTTAGGTTTAAGTAGTTCTAAGTTTTAGGGGGCTGATGACCTCAGATGTTACGTCCCATAGTGCTCAGAGCCATTTGAACCAAACGTACTCACCACGCTCTACAAATCCTGAAAGCCTGTAATGGAAATTTCTGAACTCCCAGTACCTTCAGTGTCCATTTTTCCCGCCTTGTCACTTTACCCCACCTTCACCTACCAGGCCACCAGTCATGCACCTGTAAAAAAAAAAAAATAATAATAATAATAATAATAATTACGCAACTTTATTTTTTCAAGCTGATAGTTAAAACTTTAGGACTACCTTCGTATTACTATGCTGAATGAGAATCAGCCTGTAGAACCGAATTTTTCAATGCCTGAGAGGCTGTGATTGAAGACGCCGGTGCTATCCAGCGCTCATGTTACGAACACTCGCCCATTCACGTACACTCCGTGTCGAATCACCTGTCGGAGCTGTTCTTGTGACGATCCAGCGACAGCGACAGCAGGGAGGCGCGAGTGCCCTCTGCCAGCCAGCGGCCGAGGCGCGGCGTCGCGGTCAGCCGCGGGTCGCCGTAATTAAAAGTAATTGCTGTCAGTGGTGGCTGGCGCTGTCTCCCGCGGCGGTCTCCGCCATTAGCGCGCCGACATCAATCACCGCCGATGTGGGTGGCGCCTCGCCTGCCACTGTGCGCCGCAACATCTTGCACTCGGGTGCGAATCTCCCGCCGCAGGCGCCATTACCCTCCACCCTTTGTTCAGCTCAAGCTTTCGTATGCATTCTGTACGGTGTAAAAATAATCAAACTGTCTGAGGCTGCCGAGGAATGTTCTCATCCTGCCAGTGCGTATAGCTTTCACTTCACATGCACATTTGTTTTTCGAAGTAGTCCCCCTTTAGTGTATGCACTTTAACCAACGTTTTCGCAGTGACTGCACTGGCTCTCTGAAGTGTGACTCTGGGAGGTCCAAACGGTATCTATCTACAGTTGGCCTAAAGTAGCCTGGACCAAAACTAAACAAGGGTAATGGAATGCAATACGATTACATAAGGCAATGTTTGGCCAATTAGATTAGGAAATGAGACGCTAAAACTAGTGTTTGAGTCTTATTGTTTGAGCAGCAAAGTGATTACTGATAGTTCAGATAAAATGGATGCAAAACTCCTGAAAAAGAGATGTTTATTAACTCGAATAAAAATTTGAGTGCTAGGAAGTGTTTTGTGAAGGAATTGTTTGGATTCAAAAAATGGCTTAAATGGCTCTGAGCACTATGGGACTTAACATCTGATGTCATCAGTCCCCTAGAGTTAGAACTACTTAAACCTAACTAAGAGACAGCACACACATCCATGCCCGAGACAGGATTCGAACCTGCGGCCGGCCGGAGTGGCCGAGCCGTTCTAGGCGCTACAGTCTGGAACCGCTCGACCGCTACGGTCGCAGGTTAGAATCCTGCCTCGGGCGTAGGTGTGTGTGTGGTGTCCTTAGGTTAGTTAGGTTTAGGTAGTTCTAAGTTCTAGGGGACTGATGACCTCAGAAGTTAAGTCCCATAGTGCTGAGAGCCATTTGAACCATTTTTTTTTGAACCTGCGACCGTAGCAGCAGCGAGGTTCCGGACTGAAACGCCTCGAACCGCTCGGCCACAGCGGACGGCTATTGTTTGCAATTTGCCCTTATATGGAAGTGGGACATCAACGATAAACAGTTCAGACGAGAAGAGAAGCTTTTCAAACATTATATTATAGGTGAATGCTGGAAAGCTGAATAATTATGAGAGATGCCAAACCATTTTTCCTGTCTCATTTATTCTCTTTAATTTCCCTCTCAGATGGTGTCAAGAGGAAGGTGCCTGAGTATCAGGGGCTTTAGTTAAATCAGCTTATGGGCCTTACTCCATTTGCCACGTTTTCCAAGGTCCGCTGGTGGATATAATGTGTGGGATAGGTGCCCAGGACAGAGGAGTTCTCTGGGGCTTCTTCTGCCGAGTTCCAGGAAGGTCGAGCTCAGGTGACAATGGCAGCGTCGGAAGCGTTCTGTAGCAAAGGTGTCCTCAGCAGACCGACGCCACGACCTTTCTCTAGGCCGGATGAAAGGCAACGAGGCTTGCATAGACCGCTGAGTATACCGACAACGTGCTGCACTAATTGGCTTACAATCGGAGACTGGCGCCCCGAGACAGCATGGAATCTGCCAGCACAACGCCGTGGCCCCTGTGCTAGGGCGGTCAGACATTACACTGGTTTTCTCAGAATCGTGACTCGGTGATAGCAGACTGTCCTTCAAACCATCGTCTCACGCTGGCGCAGTATTTTGCTATGTCGGTTATTCTTCCCATAGCACGGTCTTCAAGTACGCACTTCAAAAGAGCAAGCTGACTGGCAGACAGTCGGCGACACTTGCTAAAGTAACAAGGCGCCGCTAATTTTTGGGCCGCAAGCCTCTCATTGGAAGTAGGATTTTTGGTGGTACTTAGGAGACGCGGTTGTGCGGCAGTTCGTATCCGGGTGACTGACTTTCAGATACTCGAAGGGCCATTATTAGCATCCATCCGGCTTTGTGGGGTCGGCGCATCTTAATTTTTCGTAATTTGTATAGAGAAATGAATTCTGTCACGGGTCTTTATTCCGGAGAGAGATGTGGAGTACAGACCAGACGTCTGGCTAAGAATTTTCACTGTCTGAGTAGCCCAGGCATATTTTTGTAAGTGCCGGGCCGGACCACTGGTCAACATAATTCTGTTTCGACATCGAGACTTGCCGGAACTTTGTCCACGGCCGCAGCTCGTCGGGGAGGTCAACAGTCCTGACGCAGCCTGCGATGCGGCCCATCGCTGATAGCTGACTCCACACGTATCGAGCACGGCGTTTAGTGAAGTATTTGGCAACTACGGCAAAGTAGAGGTCAGTCAAGCTATTTTTGGCGCCCTCAAAGCCACACCTCCCCGCCCTGTGTCCACAGTGGATCTAACTTACATGTGGGGATCTGTGGATGAATTATATTACTCGATCACTGTTCCCCAAGTCAGTGGATTAGCAACCTGTTAGGACAATCAGCCCACTCAAAATAGAGGTAAGAGAGCTTAATGATTTGGTAAGCTTCCAACTCAACTTCGCCATCTAATTATTCGCAGAAACTTGTTTCACTTGTCATGTATTTGAAGAGCCACGTATTGTCATAATATTTGAAGGTTGGATTCATTTGTTCTTTAGCATTCTTTTGCATTCAGACATGCTTGGGCAGAGTAGGTAGAATCACAATTCTTGAGCGTGGTGTGTGTCTCCACAACATTAGGATACAAATTTTACTGAGATCAGGCGATTAATTTCATCTCGCCACAAGGCATCCTTTCAATAAGATGAAGAGGTTGGATAACTAATGAGGAGGTAAGTTCAGAATTTAGCTGGAGAGAAAACAAATTATGCCATTACTTGATTAAAAAATTGGTCACTTGGTAGGAAATATCCTGAGGCAATTGGACGTAAGTGTATGGGGTGAAATTGAGAGAGGGGGAGGCGAATTGTAAAGGGGGGGGGCACTAAGACCTGACTACGGTAAGTGTGGTAAAGTAAATATAGTTATGCAGAGATCAATAGGCTTGCATATAACAAGAGTAGCATGGGGAGCTGCATCAAACCAGTCTTCGGACTGAAGACGACAATGAACATTTGTTGGACTCAAAACGTTTCCCAAAAACAAGTTTTTTAAATACAGGTATAGGAGGAATTGAGTGGATGCCAAGTATAGAGAAAAGGCAAGACGTTGCAACAATTTGTGCTTCAAAGCCCTTAGATTTCCTGTTTTCATAGTACATATGTAGGATGGTGTATTATCCAGATGTTGTTCTGCAGTACTAATCGCTCCAACATTTCTGATGCGGTCGACTATGTCTTCACGGCCTATTGGCACTTGCTGGTACGCGTTATCTTTTAAATATCCGCACAGAAACAATTCCGGCGACGTCAAATCCGACGACCTAGCGGGACAATTAATACGGCCACCTCTCCCGATGCATCGACCTGTGTAAACACGGTCTAATACGTCCCCTGCTTCAGTTGCGTAATGCGCTGGGCAGCAGTCATGCTGAAATCACATACGTTGTCGAACTTCCAGGGTAACATAATGTATTAGTACCGGTAGTTCCTGTTTAAAAAACTTTCGATATCTGCGTTCATTCAACGTACCGTTGATAAAATACGGACTAATGAGTTATTCCCCACGATGCCAAACCATACGTCAACCGACCAAGGACACTGACTATCAACTTGCCGTAACCAGTGGGGATTGTCCCTACTCCAGCAATGAATTTTATGCTGGTTAACCATGGTTAACTCTATCATGGTCTGTGATTATAAACTCATCGGAAAACAGTACTTCGACAAAAAACATGGGGATCGTTTGCACTTGGTGACGTCCTATAACACCTTCCCTTCGTTTCCATTTGCCGGTCTGCACGCTGCCATCAGATATAAAGGTTTTCACAACCTTGTAAAAGCAGCCTCTACATTTCTCCTACATTCTACGTAAATCACGATCATTTCAGTTCCTTATTATGTGGTTGCAACTTTCATCGTCCTCTTGCGCGTCTGTTCGCCAAGTGATAGGTAGGTGTGCAGGCAATATACTCTGCGGAAGTACTGTAACGTTTAGATCCGCTATCTGTTCTATGTCTGCACGATGCGTGAGCTACGGTCGCGGTTTAATGCCTGTTATGATACGTCGTAGTTCGCTGCACGGCTATGGTGGCGCGTCGAATAGTCCCCTGTTCAACGTGTCGGAGGAATACAACGTTGGGAATGGAGTTTGCAATTAGAATTTATGAACTACTGGCCTGTCCTACCCTCGCAGCAAAGAGGTGGCGTCCCATGTGACATTGGATATTCAAGGGCCATTGAGTAATATGTTGTAAATTACAATTGTGTACCCTATTTCTACGCCTCCGATTACAGGGCCATCTGTGGCGAAACGAAGAAAATGCTTCAGACAAACCGTATGTAGATTTTGTCGTAGAATCGTAATGTGCAATAAAAAGGTTGCCCCCCGCCATTCACACACGGGGTGGGGTGGAGGGTCGAATGTGGTGTCACTGAATGTGTCCTGCGAGTCATACAAATTAGAATTACAACTTTTTGCGATTCGATGTGTAGTTTTCTAGATATTTCAATGCCTTTAGTTCAAATGAACACCATATATTCGGAGAAGAGTTATGCGATTTGTAGCGTTTATTTTCTGAGTCTGAGAGCGTCGCAGAAATGCTCAACAAGCTGAATCTGGGGTACTGTGCAACAGACGATGTGCATTGCGGCGAGAAAATTCCGAGAGTGCATCTTCCAAAATGAGTCGAAAACTCTACTAGGATCGCCAACAATCAGCCCGCAGGGTGATGATGGCGCTACAGTTACAAAAAGTCGGATCTGTAGTGAGGGATACCGTTTAGCATCCCTGAATGGAACAGAAGAGGGGGGAGGGGAGATTGAACTGACCTACTATGTACTCTCAGCCACACAGCACAGTGGCTTGCTGAGTACATCAGGATGACAATTATTGAACTATCTGAAAAAATACCTAAATTAGTTACAAACTATGGAGTGCACATACTTTATTCAACATTTAAAAGTTACTACAGGTATTCGAATTTATGTCAGACAAAACGTATGTAGATTTCGTCGTAGAATCGTAATCTGCAACAAAAAGGTTGTTCCCAACCATTCACGCACAGGGTCGGGCGGCGGGTCGAATGTAGTGTCGATAAGCCTGCAATCATCGTTGATGATGTGGCGCAGATAAATAGCGAAATTCTGCATGACCCGCTGAAGTTTGGAAGATCGATGTCGTTGATGATCTCCTGAATGACTGTTTTTAGCTCAGGAATGGTTTTGGGGTTATTGCTGTACACCATGTCTTCAATATAGCCCCCAGAAAAGAGTCGCATGTAATCAGATCCGGAGGATATGGTGGCCAATCGGGACCCATGCCAGTGGCCTCTGGGTACCCGGAGCCACAGTGCGGTCCCCAAAGTGCTCCTCCAGGACATCAAACACACTCTTAATTCGATGAGGTCGAGCTCCGTTTTGCGTGAACTATATACTGTCGACATCAGGGTCACTTTGGATAATGAGGATGAAATCATCTTCCAAAACCTTCACGTACCGTTCGGTAGTCACCGTGCTATCAAGGAACATAGCACCCATTATTCCGTGACTGGACATCGCACATCACACAGTCGCCTGTTGAGGGTTAAGAGACTTCTTGATCACGAAATGCGGGTTCTCAGTCCCCCAAATGCGACAATATTGCTTATTGACGATCCTGTACAAATGAAAGTGGGCTTCGTCGCTAAACCAAACCATTCTAATTCCCATCGTGCCCCGCGGCCAGCCGTCCTAAAGCAAACCGTTCAGAAGTTGTGACGACTTTATTTCATATAGTTCAACAATTGTCACCCTGTATGTGCATGTATGTGTAAAATGTGAATTGCACACAACATCAATCTGTAGAGACAACGAAACATATTGCTGCTGCAGTGGTCGTATCGCACCTAATGTGAAGCGTAAGGAAGAGACAAACTGTAACTATTCTGTATTTTTTTTATTGTTCTGCATTCTTTTCCTACATTCGTATCTGCACAGCACGTAATGTAAACTATTCATTTTCTTCCTACCTATTTTCACAAGGCATTGTGGGTAACCGTGGAACCCTGGGTCATGCTCTGTAATAACTGAAGGAGTACTTCAGAAGTATGGTAGAATTTAAAAATATAGAAATAAAACTAAGAAATTACGGGAATAAATGCTGCCTGCCTTGTACTATAATAGTCATTTACACTTTTAAAAAAATTCGCACAGAACTTGCGACGTACAGTGACAATAAAATATAAAAATAAAAAAATTAAGAAAAAAGCTTTTGTGGGATACTTTTTAATGCAACAAAATTTGATGTGTACGTTTCAGAATAATAAATTTCTTTTGGCGGCGTGTGCCTTGTATGACGATAATGCACCTTTATGTAAGCTTATTTATTGACTGTTATTACTGGTGTGTAATCTTTATAATGTGGCTGTAATTTGCTTTAACTTCAGAATTGGACTGCTTTAATTTCTGTACAAATTTGTTACAAGTGAATTCTATAATTTATCTAATATAAATGCGAACAGTAACAACTCTTAGCGCGCTACCAGTTATCGGACATAAGAGGAAGCTTGCTTGCCTGTCACGACACCCGACCTCAGTACAGTTCCAGACGAGCGTGTGTGTGGTCGCACGTAATCATGGCAACATGATGCTAAATGTTATTTTTATTAATGACATGTTGATTGGTTGTGTTCTACATGCTGGTAGAGGTTACATTTCCGAACTATTTAAATTTTCAGCGTTGTCAAAATATCTTGTGAGGTACAGGTAAAATATTATATTTACATATTTCTTTACTACTGGCAAAGAAAATAGGTTTATAAAGGAAATGTGTGCCCATATCGTATTGCAGATCCGAAAATGACAACAAAGTACTGTTTAAACTGGTCATCAACTCAAAATCAACATTTAAATGCGATCTTGGCTCTGAAGTATTTCTTCGAATATTACAATCTGCATATATCCCCCTGATAAGAATGTCTGGAGTACATAAAGGTCATTGATTTTTGTAGTGCAGGAAGCAGTTACCAGTAATATCGGGAATCTCCAGCACGGAGTGGGTGTGACCACACCGTCTTGTGACGGCGCCAGAGACCGCTGTTGGCAGTGGCGGCCATCTAGCTCGCCAACAGCGGTCACAACTTGTGAGGCGGCGACGGGGCGTTGTTGGCGTGCTAGTCGAACTTGCCTTCCATTGATGTGGCTGGCTAGGGATTGGCTACAGTCAACCTCTGAAAGAGGCAGAGCAAGCCTAGAAATAGTGGGCAGCCACCAAACAAAACTAATTCTAAAGAGGAAAGCGCCATGTGACCGCAAGCAGAGTGAATGCAGAAACACTGTACTGCAATAGTCTGCACGAGGGGTGGCCAGTAACGCGGACATCGTTGAACTGGGGTAGCAGACGGTGTTCTTTTGTCCGTGCCCGTGAGAAGATGCCAGCTCCTAGTTAGTGAGGAGGCACGGTGGCCGGCCGGAGTGGCCGAGCGGTTCTAGACGCTTCAGTCTGGAACCGCGCGACCGCTATGGTCGCAGGTTCGAATCCTGCCTCGGGCATGGATGTGTGTGATGTCCTTAGGTTAGTTAGGTGTAAGTAGTTCTAAGTTCTAGGGGAATGATGACCTCAGATGTTAAGTCCCATAGTGCTCAGAGCCATTTGAACATTTTTTTGAGGCACGGTGAAATTGGTTAAGCCATGACAGTACAGAGCACAAAGTGACATGAGATTTCGTGAGCCATACTTTCCATTGGTAAGCTGTTGCAATTGTCAGAGTTTGGCCGAACACATTACTCTGTGACGATGTATGCTGGGGTATGTGAAATCAGTCTGATTCAGTTTGTTGTTGTATGAAAGGACAGCAGGGCCGTAAGGAATGTGAATATGCCAACGCTGTTGTCAAGCTGTTTCTGCACAGCGTGACCATGGTGGTACAGTGTTACATTATGACTGTGAAATTGTAAATATGGCGAAGCTGTTGGTCAAGGAAAGTGCACTAGCAATGAGTTATCGCCCGCATCTCGTGGTCGTGCGGTAGCGTTCTCGCTTCCCACGCCCGGGTTCCCGGGTTCGATTCCCGGCGGGGCAGGGATTTTCTCTGCCTCGTGATGGTTGGGTGTTGTGTGCTGTCCTTAGGTTAGTTAGGTTTAAGTAGTTCTAAGGTCTAGGGGACTGGTGACCATAGATGTTAAGTCCCATAGTGCTCAGAGCCATTTGAACCATTTTTGAACCAATGAGTTATTGTCTTTTGTTTAGCAGAATTTTCTTGGTTTATCTGCATTTTCTTTTAATCGATGTAGGCGTTCCTGTTCAGTGTGGTTTTGTTGTCTGAGGTCAGGTGTTTGTAATAATATGTTGTGAATAATTGTAACGAGTCACTGGATTGTCTGGCTTTATTTTAGTGCTCCCTTGTAGAGTTGTTAATGAACAGAAGAGAGGTTTTTTTTTTTTTTTTTTTTGTTTGCTGCTAGATCATAAAGCTGATCGCGGACAGAAAGTCACTCTACTCTGGAACAATTTTGTATAGCCATTCTGGGTCGAAGTAAGATTGCATTTTATTTAAGTAGTGTATGGACGTATTTTAGCGTAAGTTATGTTGTATATTAATGTTGCTCATTGTGTGATGTGCTTATTGTTGAGGTTGAGGTGACATATTCTTTTGATGTTCTGTGGCATTAGATTGTTGAAATTATTATTCTCAAAATTGAAACTAAAGAAAAAGCTTTATTGCTGTATATTGTTTGGGAAAGGGTGTATTAGTCATGAGCCTAAGGTTGCACAGCCTCAGCAAAACTCCACTCCACCCAAATCCTGTGCTACATTTTATAAACTTCCGCCCAAAAAACAGGTACAGCATCCAACTGATTGACTACTAATTAGTGCGGCTAGTGGACAGATAACTTTTGGGCCATGGTGAACTGTTTTTCATTCAGTTCTCACCGATGCTCAACACTTCACTGTGTAATTTTACAGTGTACTTTTTCCTCAATCTTAGGTATTTAACTGTTTCCTTTTTGGGATGCTGTTCCTGCAGAAGGTTACAAATTACTAGAGGTGCTATCTGAAGGTCTTCACATGGCTGCAGTAACGTTATACATATAACACTGCTGCAGGCACTCACAAGGTCAAGTCAAGCCACGAGAAAAAATGTGACGTATTAATCACAGAATGGAGGTAGCGTATTATATCTCGTTTTCAGTAAGATAATATTTTCGTGTACAAAAACATATAGTGCAGTATGTCCTAAAAAGTTTACTGCTAAAGCTCTAGATGTAAATGATGAATGCTGAATAGTTAATACCAAATACGGACCTACTATAGTACTGCCAAAACCCAATTTGATCAATTAAGTATAATGAATCTGAATCACTCTTACTGTAACGTGAATTTAAGACGAGACACAGGTGGCTCGAAAACTGAAATCGATTTACATTACGTTTAGAATGTCCTACAGAAACTACGTGTAGTAGTAGCAGAAGATGCTACGTAGTAGGCCTAAAATGTGAGTCCCGTTTAGTTTCCTATGTGTATCTGAAGCACATGTGCTCTAGAAGAAAGAAAGCTGAATGTAACAATTTCAAAACATTAAGTATGTTTAGAAACTTACAAATAATCATTGAAAACGACTGGGATATAATCTGCGTCTGTTAACTAACATGCACAGTTTCTTCAGAAAGGAACTGCGAAACAGATGATATTCACACGTGAGGGAATAAACGCTGATAAATAATGTTTGGGTGAAGCAGGTTATTGAATGTGTTCTCTGATCCCCTGACATTTTCTACGTAGCAGTTACTTTATTTCTCAGCGAGAACATATTTTCAGTGATTGGTTACATCATCTGTGAAACGAGTGATCCTGATTTACATACTTGTTGAGTCATTCGTATGTTGACGTTAGTTTGGTTCTCTTCTACCTGCAACGTAAACCTAAAGGAAAAGAATTCGATTTCTCCTAGCTTCACGCTTATTCACGATAAGAAACTTCACCAGACTAGTTCCTGTCCTGTCAGAAACCATATTTTGACAAACACGTGGAAATGACGAAAAAGCGAAAAAAGTCTACTGACTGGATGCACGGGAGGCATTCTTTTCATTATATACAAAGAAATACAGAAGAATGCTGAAATTGTGAACTCTGTTAACGGGGAACTACAACCAGTAAGTTATCTTCCCATCAATCCTACACAACACGGCAAATCTGTAGGGCGAGTTCGTCGCCTAGCCGGGCGTTGAACTCACCTCAACGGCATCAGCTCACAGGTACCTGCTGTGTGCCATCTGCTCGGCAATGAATTTAATGTTAGCAGGGTACTTAACGCAGCAGCGTCTTCTCAGCATACCAAGTGGATGGGGCTATTGTTCGGCGTCAAGCCTACGTTTATATTCTAACCAGCCAGTCGCGGCAACGTACCCCACAGTCCCAGATGAAGGAATACGGCTTTCTCTGCGAGTCTATTAAACTCGGTAAGGAACTGCCTACGCCCCTGGCATTACCGCAATCCATCATTCACAATATGGCGCTGAAATGAGTTCTTCCCTGGCTAACGGACTCCCTCTGGCGGAAGACAGACACAGCAGCATTTGTGCAGTCGAAGAGAATGATACTTTTAGTAACGCCACGGTGAACTCATTTCACTCTCACTTTTTCTCTTTATCTAAAGGTATCGAAATTTACTGGAAAGGAGAAATAGTCGCTGTGAAATGTTTGACCTCTGCAGGTGACCTGTCAGTGCTGAACAACAACGAAGATGAAGCGAAAGTAGTGCTATACGGACTGCATGAAATTTCTTGTAAAGCCAAACTCCAAATCTTACGAAAAACCTCAGTATATGGACGCCACATCAAGAGGAAAACTCTCACCGAGAATATGATATGGAAAAATCTTATAGGTCACTCATTTCAAATGCTTAGGAGGAGCCTTGCAACCCACATGACTAAACAGTCTCCAACACAGAAAGAATATGCAAAGTGCAAATGGGGCAGAAACTAACATGAAATCACTACAACAAGAGATAATTATATCACCATGAAAAACTACGAAACTAAAACACGGTTGTTTTAGCAGAAGCCTTCACGCAGCAGAAATAACAGAAATTAGAGGGATGACGAAAAATCGCTACATCGAGAAACATGAACGGGAGATTCTTCGAAAAATTCACGGCTTTGCTCTCCCACACGGAACATAATTGAGACGACCTACAAAGGAACTCTACGGGAAAAAGGACAACATCACAGAAAAGTTAGGAAAAGATGCCTAGCCGGCCGTTGTCGCCGTGCGGTTCTAGGAGCTTCAGTCTGGAGCCGCGTGACCGCTACGGTCACAGGTTCGAATCCTGCCTCGGGCATGGATGTTTGTGATGTTCTTAGGTTAGTTAGGTTTAAGTAGTTCTAATTTCTAGGGGACTGATGACCACAGGTGTTAAGTCCCATAGTGCTCAGAGCCATTTATTTTGAAAAGATGCCTACAGCTCTGCAGTCACGTTTGCAGGTGGGTGAAACCAGACTTACTAAGAAAATTTTCAACCTTGTAAATGCAAGAAAATTATAGAGCAGTTGGATGAAAGAATCGCAGGAAGACCTGGATCGATTGAAGATCGCAGAAGAAGAAAATAAGGACAGAAAACAGCTCAGAAATACAAAGACAAACAAGAAAACTGAAAGAGTGTCAAGAAAAGAAACAAGAAGGAAAAATGGATAGAGGAAAGGGAGAAAAAACACATTGAATTAATTAAGATGTTTTGGAAAGAACCAAACTCATGTCCAGAAGCTCTCCTAAAGAGGAATACTATATCGACATATAACGTGTTTGTCTACACCGATTTTCTAGTCGCTAAATGTCCACCGGAACACGTCCAACTTCTCTAATCGTTCTTGTATAAAAAATATTGAAATGCATAGTCTTTCATTTCTTGCATCGTTAGATTCCTGAAACTATTACCATCGAAAGAGTAACTGAGTGCAATGGCATAACACTCGTACGCACACTGGTGTTGATTACAACACTTTTTATAAATCTACATTCTCACTTTGCGTCTCTATGAACTCCCTAAGACTGCAGGCCATGTGAGAGGTGCATTCAAAAAGTAACGACAATTTTGTAATTTCGTGTGTTTTATTAGTCCGATTCGTGAGATTTTTTCATTATTGTGCTGCTAAATATGTATTAAAAGTATTTGTACAATGTTAGCCAAACTGGATTTTTAGTCTGAAGTTAGGTGCCTACAAGATTACACTTGTTTTGGTAGCAACGGAGATTTTTTAGTTCGTATAACAATGAACCAGAAAATTGTGTTAATATATTCCAGCAAGTTTAAAAAAAGTTAAAACATCGTTTTGGTTAGTTTGTCATGAGTAAAACAAGGGTTTCAGTGTAGTATAAGGTGTCCGGAGGAGGCTGTGAAGAGGTTGAGTATGACGAGCACCCTGGAAGCCACAGCCCTTCATCAACAATTGAAACCATGGAAAAGTGAAAGAAAAAGTGAAAATATCGCAGAATCACATCCAGAGAACTCGCTGACGATGTTAACATATAACTAACCCATGCTATGAAACTTTTTCGTATGTTTTTGGCATGAAACCTGTGTCAGCAAAATATGTTCCAGTGTTGTTGAATTTCCAACACACTAAACGGTGGCGAGAACAAGTTGCTCACGAGTTGCTAGATGAAGTCAACAACGATGTAGAGCTACTGAAACATGTTGTAACAGATGGGGAAACATGGATTTTCGGATATGACATCGGACCTAAGGCTTGGTAGTCCCGGTGAAGATATTCTGAAACGCCACACTGAAAAAATCTCGAAAGTCAGATTTGATGGTTCTGCTCAGTGTGCTCCTCGATTCTAATGGCGGTGGGACCTGAGTTCGCGCCAAAATGTCGAACAATCATTAAGGCGTAGTCTGCTACTTACAAGTTCAATGCCGTTTGCTCGAAGCAACGGAAGAAAAAGCACCTGCATTTGTGACGAAACAATTTACGGTTTCTTGCACTACGATAATGTGCAGACTCGCACTTCTTTGTTCGTTCTTTAATATTTGCCAAAACGATACTATAACGATGCCCCAGCTTCCATAGTCACTAGACGTTGCTCCATACGATTATTTTCTTTTCCAAAAATTGTAGAAAATTTTAAAGGGTTGTGGTTTATCTGACTCAGGTGAGGTTGAAAAGGCATCGCTAGGGAGCCTAAAGCTATCCAAAATATCACCCTCCAAAGTTTTTTCACCTATTGGAAAAAGCGCTGGCGTAAGTGTATTATATCGAATGGGCACTATTTTGAAGGAGATAACACTGAGGTAAACGAATCACATAAATAATTTTTTTTCCAAAAACAGAAGTTCCGTTGTTATTTGAAAGCACGTCGTACAGCGCGTCCCAAGATTTGAAAGCCACAATTATAAAGACAGTAGAAGATTATAAACTGAGTATTTCTAGATTAGGAACCAGCGGTCGGAAATGAAAGTCCACTAAGGAGCTATGAGAGTAACTAAAAACAGCGGGAACCAATTTCTGAAGCAAGCAAACTTTGAATGTGCGGTCATCCTTCCCCTTTTGATACACAATAACTTTATTTAAAAAATACCCCGTCCATGTGCACGTAACTTAAAAGCCTGTTTTTTATTTGGAAAACACGAGAATCTTCTTCTTGTCTCCTCTTGAGATCGCAAAAGACTTCAGGTACTTCAGTCGCCACAGTGCCACCCAGCGCAAGTTGGCCGCCATCCTCCACATATTGTAGCGAGTCGCACACTTCATATATGCTGCTTAAAGCGTCGGCCATGCTGCTGTGTAGACGCTTGAAATGATGAACTTTAAAACGCGGAGATGCGGACTGCCCAACGAGCAACCCTATCAGTTTTTCTGTGGCGGGTCAATACCCACACAACGCCTGATTATCAGTCACAAGGACAAATTTCCTAAGCTCTAGGTAGAACTTAATCTTCTCCAAGGCGGAGAGAACTGCTAAACCTTCCCACTTACACACTGAGTAACTTAATTCAGTAGGAGATAAGCAGCGCGAAGCTTAGACGACGCAACTCTGCTCCGTCTGATATTCTTAGAGAAGTACTGCCGGTATCCCAGAATTGAAAATCTTCGATAATAAAGAGCCTGCCGAAATCAATCCGGTATAACTAACACAGGAGGGTTGGTAAGAGCTTCTTTAATTACCTCGAAGGAAGCTTGATGACTCTTCCCCCAAAGGAAGGTCTTACCTTGCTTGCGCAATCTATTCAAGGGCACCGCCGATTGGCCAAAATCAGGAACAGTCTTCTTAAAGAAAGAAAGAAATTCGCCATTCCAATAAATCTCGCCGTTCCTTTCTTGTTCTTGAGGTAGAGCCGGGGGGGGGGGGGGGGGGGGACATCAAGCAAGGAATATATCCGCTCCGGATCAATGCTGATAACTTGAACCGAAGCCAGGTGATCCAGAAAGGGTATATAAGGATGGACCAAGGTACTCATACAGGATTGACATTAATCCCGCCCTTCCTAAGTCAGCAGAACTTCTTCGAGGTGGTCCAAATCTCTGAAAACGTGGCACTGTAAACCACCATATCATCAAGATAAATTACAGAACGATTTGAACTTAAGACCTCCCAAAACTAGGACAAAAAGACGAGACAACATGGGCGCGCCCGTAGACAGTCCGAAAGGAATCGATTAAATACGTAAAGGTTCCAGTGGGTGAGAAAGGCAGTTACTTGTTTGGAATCTTCGGTCAGTGGTATCTGATGACAACTTCGATTGAGGTCCCGTACAGAGAACCAAAGGGTTCCCGCGAACCAGGTGAAGCAATTCAGATGGTCGGGCAACGAAACTGATTCCAAGAAAACTTTTGGTTGAGTGCCCAATAATCGACGACTGGCCGATAATCGCAACAAGAAAAATGGGTGAAGCGTGGGGAGAAGTCCCGGAACATGCTATTAATTAACCAACGCAAAATCTTCATGTTGGGTGGGGAAAGTCTCTGAGGCGCCTGGCGAAAAGGAATATCGTCAACCAAGCGAATCTTATATCGAACCTTAGTAGTGACGTCTAATTTATTTGTGAGGACATCGGGAAATCGGGATAACATACTCATCTGTTGCCTAGCCTTGCCATGTTCCAAATTACCACTGGCAAAGTCAGAGGACCCCAACTGCGCATTATTGACCGGTTGAGAGCACCAATACGAACAAATGCTATCCTTTCAATTCGCCAGAATTTGAAATAAAAGGTGCGAGCTAGATAATGAAGAACCAGATCGGTATGCTCAATGAAATCACAGCTCAGTATCAAAATAACTGACAAATTCTTAGCAACGACGAAGTTGGCAGGCCATATAAATCCCGATATGCCTATCTTGCCCGAAACTCTCCTACCAGATGTAACTCTTGTCCACTAACCACAAGTCATCTATGAGGTAGGGGGCACAGATGAGGCATTTTACACAAATTACCTTATGTGAGGTAGCAGCTATAGTCCAGTAGTGAAACAGAATTTCCGATATCCAAAAGAGCACATACAGGTTCATCATTAAGTGGGCAAACTCATGAGGAAGCATCAGATGTTGCGCTGCTCTAATGTAGGAGCAGTTCGTAACAGGAAGACGGATATATCTTCCCGCCGGTGTCCTATGTCATCAGATGTTCAGACGCACGCTCCTCCTTACTGGACATGACCACACAAATTGTCTACTATCACCACACATGAAACAGACTTTCGGTTAACCTCGTTGATCGCAAAGCCCACTGCCACCCAGTGGTTCACCTCAGACGGAGTAAATAGGCGACCTCCCGCCTCCCGTTGCTCATCAGCAATTCTGATCCCTTCCACGTTGGTAACTAGGATATCTAATTCCGTGAACGTGGTAGGTTTCCTAGAAAAAGCCACACGTGAGCGCTCCTCAGACTTCATGTCTTCTAATATTGTCCTAACCACATCACGTTCAACTGCACAGCTAGCCACCGCAGTGCAGATCTCATCGATGTATTTATGCAACATCTCGTGCTGATATTGCACATGCCCAAAATGCTAGCGCTCCGTCTCATGCCTGATCCAGGGTGACAACTTCGATTAAATAATGCGCTGTCTCAGATCATGAAGGCATCCTTCACTCTGTATAATTTCAGAGAAAATCTTGCTTAAAATCCTGTAAGTTAAAGCATAAAGTAACTGAAGAATAATGGGATGTGAAATGCACGATGGAGCGGCATGAAATTCAAACCGAATCGTCAACCTTAGCAAAAAAATGGTTCATATGGCTCTGAGCACTATGCGACTTAACTTCTGAGGTCATCAGTCGCCTAGAACTTAGAACTAATTAAACCTAACTAACCTAAGGACATCACACACATCCATGCCAGAGGCAGGATTCGAACCTGCGACCGTAGCAGTCGCGCGGTTCCTGACTCAAGCGCCTATAACCGCTTAGAACCGCACGGCCACTCTGGCCGGCCAGCCTTTACACAGATTCAACATGTTAAGCCTGCTTAATAGAAAGTTCATTAGTCCCTTGTAGTAGGTGCAAAATGGGGTATGGCAACATAGCAGAAGCATCAAAGGAGATATTTACTGTTCCCTCAGTTACCTTTACCGACGGCACGGATTTTCAGCTGCATCGTCCCTCTTGCACATTTGTTAGGTCATCTAACGCAAGAACACTCAAATCTACCTCTGCCTCCCTAACCTGTCTAATTAAGCTATGAGTGGCAGAACTTTCATTAGGCTTCGGGGATGCCTGCTTTAAATCGATTCAACCAGTGTGTTGGCTGCACTTGAATCCCACATCTACATATACATCTGCATGGATACTCTGCAAATCACATTCGAGTGCCTGGCAGAGGGTTCATCGAACCACCTATATACTTGTTTGCTCATAGGCTGACCGTCCCATAAGAAGTTCACGTTATCTCGCAGTCCTGCCAACGTTACTGCACCATCACTTCGCACAACACCTACCTCATCAGTGGAGCCGAGGCTGAGGTCGAAGGCTTTCCAAAAGGTGCCGCACAGATAAGCAGCCAATGCAGGCACTGCGCCCTCACCTGATTGCTGACTAATTCACACCTGACACAAAAAGGTAGTCTTTCATCAGGTAGCTCATCCCTGGCCACGGCCTGGTTTCCACGCCGACGATTGCTGCCTGTAAAATAGTACGTAATTAACCAAATACAGCTTACAGTAAACGTGAATAACGTAGTAGCTGACAACGCTGCTGCAAGAAGGGAAAGGATGGCCGCTACTCCCTCTGGGTCTTCCCTGAAAAAGGAAAACAACAACCCTCAGCTACCAATTGCTAACTAGGAATTTGGAGGGGAAGTTTTGGGATTGGGTTACCCCATTGGAAGGAGTGGGGTTCCCACATAACTGCTTCAGCATTGATCATCTTTAATACATAGCTTGCCTTTATTTTATTCAGATGAGTTTAAAAAACAATCAACGATCAAATTGGCTGAGCAGACTTTACAGAATGACTCTTAAGCAACTGTCACTAATTATGAGACACCAGCTACTAACTATACACCAAGAATATAAATTTTTAAAAACAATGAACTACAGTTAGCAAAATTCATAGAGCAGTTTTTTTTAACGAAATGACCTTTAAGCAACTGCCTCAGTTATGAACCCATCTTCAATAGACGGAAAAGGTACAGAATTTTAAAAACAATACTTACCGAATAGTTAGCTACAGTTAACCAGAATGCCGTGATCAGATTTTAAACTAATAATTTTTAAACAGCTGCTATTAATTACATACCCACCGTCATTACGTAAACAACAAAGCAAAGAATTTAAGATAAGAACTAACAGTGACTGAAAAGCAAATAAGTTAGCCAGATTTACTAAACAGATTTTAAGCAACTGTCTTACAAAGGGCGTTCACTAATTATGAACCCACTGTCATTTTATTCACACGAGGTACAGAATTTTAAAGACAATAAACATTCACTGAATAATCAGCTGTAGTTAGCTAAAAATCATATTTTAAGCAAATGCCTTGAGAACTGTTGCTGTTAATTATGAACCCACTGTCATTCAGTAGACAGTAATATATAGAATTTAAAAAAAGTTAAAAGTCACTAAATAGACAGCTGCAGCTAACCAAAATTCACTGATCAGTTTTTAACCAAAGCAGTTGTTGTTAAATGTCAGTGGTGGTTGCATAACTCCACAAGGAGGGAGGGTGAGGGGGAGTAGTGAGAGGTAAGGACATACACGGAAGTTGCTTAAGCTGGATAGGACGGCCGCCGTCTTTCCAGTCCTTAAACCTGCAAGAGACAGGACCGCCTTCACCAGTCTCGAAACGGCCAAATGCCTTGCAAGTTGCTGGTGAGTTTTTCAAAATGTCAAGCCCACCCAAGGCAACTACTTCGCAGGGAAGGCAATAACCAACAGTCAAAACCAGGCTCGGCCTCTCCACAGGAGCCGATTCCTTTTCTCTCGTGTGCCATCCAGAAATCCAAACCTTTCGCACTCTGGCCGACTCGCTGCTCACGCCACACTCGCACTGCCCAAAACCTTCCTATTTCGTGGCTTTTGTCCCACCGACGTACCTCCAAAGTTATCCAGACAAAAATCGTCAACGAAAGAGCGAAATCTATAAAAGGCCGAGCCCGCACGGCTTAATTGTAATATCTGCCGATATTTACTGCTTGATCTCTGACATATAAATGCCACATTTCGACGTGCGCGCTTTATCTTTCCTGTTCGCTCTGCGCTTTCGGGTACTGATAGATTTTTTCAGGCCTGTTAATCTTCATGGCAACTGAATAAATTCCTTTACTTGACTGCCTAACTGGTTCACGAACGTAAAAACTATAAAACAGAATCTATAGCTGTTATTCAAGTACTGTGGTAGAATTTAGCCCCCTAGAAGCAAGAGAATAGAGAATATCATACTTTACTTTTTATTGCCTTGTTGGAAATAATGATCGCCGCTGTCTCCTTTTCAGCGCCGGATGTTAAACGCCTGAAAGCTCAGAGGCCGTGGTCCGCGGAGCGGGTCCTGCGCCAGCTGCTTTTCCTGTAAATCAGACGTCCGTGGGGTATTGTGGCCGACGTGGGGCGGTGCCGGGCCCGCCTTCTGCTTGTACGGAACAAGGAGCGCACTGCTGAGATAACCGTGGCCGCAAGCGCCGAGGTACTGGCGTTACGTTACCGGTGCCTGCAACTGCCTCTGGAGGCTTCCAAACAGACCTGCCAGTAATAAGAGAAGCGTTTAATTAATTGCGTATCACATAATGCCCATGACGGAGGGCTAATGCACAGAATTACTTTGGTATAAATCACCCGAGGGTCGCACGCCCCCCATTAGTATGAGCTCTGCGTACGACTGAGTATTAATTATAATTCCAGACTCAAACTAAAATATAAAATAGAGCAACGTAGTTCACGATAAATCTCCTGCGCTGATTCCTGCGTCTAATTCATCAACGAACACGTGTACCAATATTATTCTCTGGGAAAATAACACGTCTCATCCTTGACGTTGTGTACGCTGTCAAGCGATACTGATCGCGCATTCTCCACACTTGGCAGGTCGTTCTAAGTTACCACTGCCCACGAACAAATTGATCGTGTAATACTGCTCGGAGAAGTATGGCGATAGTTACTCCCATCGACTCAAGGAAATAAAATTAATCAGCAGAACAAGCTTGTAACATTCTCAGGCATTATCTGAGAGTGGTTTCAGTTCTTTATATCACGTGGCAGGTGCGCGTTCTGTTTAATTGCGTTGGTGTACTGAAACAAGCTAGTGAAACAGCATCTAAAGACTCGTTTCGAAAAGTCGTCTTCATCCGGTGCGCTACAGATTGTAAATTGGTGGAAAGTTCGGCATGGATTCGTCGACATCGAAAGGGAGGAAAGCAGATGGAGAATGAAATAACAACTGTCACCACCGAAATGTCGCTGCTTGGTTCGTTCCTTAGGCATCACGTGACGAGGTACTATGATTAAAACACTCTACTTCGTATTCGGTTTCGGAGGCTACAAGTACTGGTTCGGTCATTCTACTCGTACTTTACGTCTTTCATGGCTTCACAAACTCACTTCGGCCCAAAGTGGGTCCATGGACGCGATCACAGTCAACCTCTTTCTCTGTTTTCTAATGGTCATGATAATGCTCCGGTTCTGATGACCGCGATGCTGACAAGACAAGGCCATTGACTCCATCTCTGTTCTTCTCTGTCAGCTTTCCTTTTCTGCAAGAGGAGATGCTCTAGGCATTTGTGTCTAATGCGTGTTCTTATCTGAAAAGGGAAAACAGACCAAAAACTAAAAAAGTGAAGCAATTAATGTTTTATAACTTACAGGTTTTCAAAATAATTAAAGTTTTAAAATATTAACTGTACAAAAGGCAGAAAACACAATGACAAATCAATTTACATCATCGATCAGTTATTACTATCGTTAACTAGAAGACATCTTTCCCTCACTACATTTTTATGCACGTAACTGTATAGGGAACCACACCTGACGTTATCCTGTAGAAAATGTTAATCTCTGACTGCATTTTAATCTGCGGAATATGTATGTGGCTTTTCGTGTTGT